>NC_134501.1:29553075-29833421 GCF_040206685.1 Ascaphus truei | reverse complement strand
TATTTTATTGGATTTGTTTAAAAATTGCAATATATTTAAAGCTGCAGTTCAAGCAATATCCAACATGTGTTTTTTAATATAAATAAATCCGTTCTGTACTATGAGAAAATACTTGTAGCATTTAAAAAAAAAAAACTTTTTTAATGTATTCTAATATAACAAAGTCAACTAGAGAGCTAACTCAACGCTCAATCTAATACAATTTAGAAATAGAAACTAGGGTGCATAGGGTTATGAACATACATAGCACAACAAGTTAACTCAAGGTTAACAAAAAGAACCCAGTTAGCAGCACTCAATGTCATTTATTCAGCTATGATAGCTGGGGATACCATTTGTCCCACTAGGTGGCGTATGATAACTCCTGCCTAACGACACACTAGAGTGAGTGTAATCTCACAAAACAAAAATAAAGACATTTTATTAATACAGCCACGACGACATTAAAAATCTATACATAACACACAATGCTAAAATCCCCTGTGGGGCGATTTGTGACAGAACCAGAAAATAGCTAGTATGGAGACAGGTATTAGGGTGGTATGCAATGACACAATTTGTAACTCGGTTATAATACCAGTTGCTAATCCACCCAAATAAATACAGATGGTACTTGTTAGTATCTACAAATCTGTAACTAACATCAGTCTAAGTCAAAAGACGCGGTGGGTAATATGTAGTTGGAGCTTGATGTGTAGTAAAAGCTCAGACCAAATGTGACCAGTGTTAGTGTAAGCACACTCAAATTGAGTACCTGATAGGTCCACAATGAATAATGTATATGTCCATACTCAAAACAAATTTAATGGTGTAAGGTAGAATCTGTGAGGTAAATAGCATTGCTAAGCATAGTGTAATTCATGTGTGACAGCATCAATCTTCGTGATTCAAAATATACACAATATAATCACATTATGTATTATGATATCACTGCCTTCAGTAATGAGCAAGATAGCTACACATGCATGAACACGTATGTTATTATGGCTTAAATTGTCACACTTGATACTGTACTGCTATCGTCACATACGTGCATAACTGATGTAAAAAAACGCATTTGTAACAGGCTCTATAGTCTCCCCGCTTGCGCACAGCTTCGGTACAGGTTGTGTTTAATACTGTATCAGTCAATAGCAATGCACAGATGAATGCCTGTCCTAAATATGTCCTTGCAGTATTGCCAGTAATCAACTACAGGCATACCACGGTTTAAGGACACTCACTTTAAGTACACTCGCGAGTAAGGACATATCGCCCAATAGGTAAATGGCAGAGCACTCATGTGCCTGTCAGCATGTCCTGAACAGCAATACCGGCTCCATACCTGTACCGAAGCTGTGCGCAAGCGGGGAGACTATAGAGCCTGTTACAAATGCGTTTTTTTACATCAGTTATGCACGTATGTGACGATAGCAGTACAGTACATGCATCGATAAGTGGAAAAAAGGTAGTGCTTCACTTTAAGTACATTTTCGCTTTACATACATGCTCCGGTCCCATTGCGTACGTTAATGCGGGGTATGGCTGTACCAAAGTTTTAGGCATTAAAACACTGGTATTACAGCAACATAGCCACTTATACAACCTGATGTGTCCTGGTGTGTATACTACATTACCAGCCGCAGGTTACCCAGCACGCTTCACACGAACCAACTGTAGAGGGAGAGGGGGGTTGGCCCGGTATTAAAGGGGTTGCACCCCATATGGCCACCCCCTGACCTCACCAGGGTGGCAAGGGGTTAACTGGACTGCGGTCCAGGAATGTGGCTTACATCTTGTCATGTCAGGAAACTATGTTCCCCTGTTCCCATGTTTCATTATAATCCTGTAGTTTAATGCTTTAAAGTGCATTTCTGTATCTCCAGTTCTGGAGGTCACAGAGAGTTGATATTTGGCCAATATGTGGAGTCACTGTAGGCATTAAAAACTGGCAAATTTCGACCCACTGAGCCCACCAGAATGGAACTTATTAATATATGTGTAGATATTAAAGAGTATATGTATGGTATTTTGTATCTGCTCTGACAATGCAGACTCCATCTGCTATGCTAATAGGTCATGAAGGGCAGTCGGCTGATTGAGCCTAAGCACTGTGATCAAAAGTTAACTGCCTGTTTGTTTACACTAAGTACTAATCAACCGACCAAGTACTAATCAGCAGACTCTGCCACTCTAATTGTTACCAGAGGGTAGAGAATCATCAAACTGGAGTGGTTTGTAAGTGTTATGTCTACACCTACAAACAATGCAGATACTTCATTTGGTAGACTGGTCGTTGCCCCTGATTTAATTATGGGGCTACCCATAGAGTCCCAGTACACATGGGCTAATTAGCTGGGGGGCATGGGTTAATCTGTGTCTCCACGTTAGGGATTGGATACAGATAATTGTTCACCAACAGTCTGTATTCAATGTTAAGAATAGGGTTACACAGGTATATAAACTGTGTCAACCCTACAGTTTTTAGTTCTTCTTCTGATACCATCTTGAATGTCACCGGATTGCTGGAGAATTGCTAGCTGATACTTCTCCAACCCCCAACCCTAAGTATGTGTTATCTTCTTGCCTGTTAATTGTACTATATTGCTGTGTTCACCTTATTTAAGGAATAAATTATATTTTATTATATCTAAGCCTCGTTCAGTTCAACCCAGATATTTGGTGTTCATTATATCTTGTCATAAATTACCGTGACAAGCTCTATAATTAACTGGTGGCAGCGGCGGGATTGAACTGAACCTATGTTACAGTGTTCTGTGGGACTCTGTCATATAGTGGGAACTCGAGAGTAATTGCGAGTTCCTGGGACTAAAGATATTGAACACACAGTAGTGCAACAGTTAACACAAGTTGTAACACCACCTCACTGCTGCGACCGTGAACCATGAGCGAGGCGGAAGGCTCATCCAACATGAGGACCCGAGCACAGCTGAAGGACAAGTGCCGTGAATATGGACTGCCCTATGAGAACCAGGAGGTCGCAGACATGGTTGACGCAATCGGTGACTATGAAGCCCGGCTTTCAGAGCCTCAGGATATGGCTCAGCTTGCCCTTATACAGCCACCCGGAGATCAGGGATGGAACACAGTGCCGGGGCGGCGGAATCCCGGGGAGGGAACGAGTGCACCTCCCGGGAGCAGTGCAACAGGAGGGGTACTGGTTGCTGCGGCTACCAGTCCGTTCACCCCTGAAATGTTGGCACTGATTACTGCGTGGGGCGACAGAGCGACACCGGAGGAGCGGCTGCAGTTTATCACTATGGCAGTGAACAGACCCGCTTATTGCCTCCCTGTCCAACCCAACACAGATGAACTCAAACTGGATCAGCACAGTCTCACCAAGTTCGTGGAAGGTACTGATCAGATCGACAGTTTTCTAAAGAACTTTGAAACACAGTGTCGGTAGTACAAAGTGCTTCCCCAGCATAGGGTTGCACGTTTGGACCCCTTACTGTCTGGCTTGGCCAAGCAGACGATGATGGCGCTTCCAGATGAGTATGCTGATGACTATGACCACCTGAAAGAACTGTTATTGTTTCAGTACGGTTTTACCCCTGAAGCCTACCGGGGTAAATTCCGGCAGGAAGAGAGGCAGCCCCAGGAGTCCTATGTTACCTACATGACCCGCATGGCTTTGTACAGGATACACTGGGAGGAGGGCTATGAGGCATGGACTTACCAACGCCTGCTGGACCTCATCTTTCAGGAGCAGCTCATGCAGCAGTGCCCACCGGCGGTGAGGGCTTGGGTGTACGACAAGAAGCCCAAGACTTACCAGGAGGCGGCGAGGCTTGCAGACGACTATGTGGCCAGCCGAGCTCTGATGACCGCCAAAACAGTAGCCAAGGCGGCGGTGGCGGCGGCACCGGCCAGAAAGTCTGCCAATACCCCCCAATGGACTCAGAGGCCGCCTGCGGGCAGCAGTCCACCGAAGGAGGGGGAGCTCCGGCACGAGCGCTTGTGCTACAACTGCAACCGCCCTGGTCACATCAGACCAGATTGCCCGGAACCCCTGCGTTCCGGCGGACCCCATCAGGGGCAACGCACCCCAGCTGCGAAGCCGGTAGCCCGCGTGCGGGTGGCTTCCACCAAAGACTCCACCGGTCATGGAACCAACTCCCAGCGAGACGTCCCATGCCACACCTGTCCCGGTTTCATCGGTGCCTACAGCCAGGAGCGGAGGACATCTCAGCTCGGACCTGCAGCAGACGGACGGCCGGAGCAGACATCTCACCCCGGTCACAGTCGGTGACCGGCAAGCAGTCGGCTTGCTGGATTCAGGAGCTGCAGTGACCATGGTCCGACCTGATATGGTCCGGCCAGAGGAATTACTCCCAGGCCCTGGGATACAGATCACTGTGGCCGACGGAGAGCCACGTTTCTTGCAAGTGGCCAGGATCTTTTTGGATTGGGGAGGGCCAGGGTGTGCGGGAGGTGGGGGTTTTACCCAGTTTGGATGCCGATGTTCTTCTTGGCAACGATCTGGGACCGATGACCTGCACCTATGACCGAGTGCCCAAGCCCACTGCAGTGGCGGCGGTTAGCCGGAGCCAGACAGCGGCAAAGGCGGCGGCGCCAGTCCACCAGCCTTTTGGACCAAAGTTAGCGGAGGGCGCAGAGGGGAGGTAAGCCAGGATCAGGATCAGGATGCTGTTTGCCCGGGGAGGTAAGCCAGGATCAGTTGCAACCACAGACTGACTTACTGTTCCCCCTCACCCTTCCCCATTCTCCGGACAATGACATGACTGGGGGGTGGCCAGAATTAGGAGCCCAGTTTAGGGAGGCAGTGACGACAGACCCTACCCTGGCCGGCGTGAAACTTCGGGCATCCGAATCTCAGGCAGGGGAAGGCACTGAGCACTGCCTATGGTATAAGGGACTCCTGTATAGAGAAGAAGGGAACCCAGAGATAGAGGAGGGATTGACCGGTAAGCGACAGCTAGTAGTGCCCCAGGGGTACCGACAGCAACTGTTACGGGTAGCTTACTCTATTCCGTTAGCGGGACATCAGGGGGTCAACAGAACTCGAGCCCGGTTATTACTCGTTAAAACTGGCCAGGGGCATCTCAAGATGTAGGCACTTTCTGCTGCTCTTGTGATGCCTGCCAGCGAGTGGGTAAGGCGGGTGACCGTGTGAAGGCACCCCTGAAACCCCTACCGATAATAGGGGAACCCTTCCAGAAAGTAGCGATGGATCTTGTAGGACCCCTTAGGATTCCTAGCAGGTCAGGGAAGTGCTACATCCTCACGGTGGTGGATTTTGCCACCCGGTACCCTGAGGCGGTAGCGCTTGGCACCATAGATGCCAAGACAGTGGCAGCAGCTTTGCTGAACATTTTTTCTAGGGTAGGTTTCCCTAGTGAGATCCTAACCGATCAGGGGTCGCAGTTCATGAGTGAACTGTTACATTGTCTCTGGGATGCATGCAGTGTACAGCACCGGCGCACTACCCCTTACCATCCCCAGACAAACGGATTATGTGCAAGGTTTAACGGTACCCTGAAGCAGATGCTTCGGATCTTTATAGAGGCGGAGGGGAAAGACTGGGAGATTAATTTACAGCACTTGCTGTTTGCCTACCGAGAGGTACCGCAGGAGTCTACAAGCTTCTCCCCCTTCGAGCTACTATATGGCCGCAGGGTGCGTGGACCTCTGGACCTGTTCCGTGAGGGATGGGAAGGGGAGGCTAATGCTACTAATGCTTCAGTGATCCAGTATGTAGTAAATCTCCGAGACCGGTTAGAGATGTTCATGGGGGTGGCTTAGGGCCGCTCAGACCAAGCAAAAGCAATGGTATGACCGGAATGCCCGTAGCAGGGAATTCATCCCAGGACAGCTTGTTCTCAAACCCACTCGGGGAAACAAGTTGATGGCTGCCTGGTCGGGACCGTACCCGGTTATCCGAAAGGTGAATGAGTACAACTACGTTGTACAGGTAGAGCCTGAGAGGCATAAGACATATCACGTCAATATGCTGAAAGAATACAGAGCACCGAGTATGGGAGCAGTAATGGCCATTTGTTGCCCACTGCTGGAGGATCCGGCGAGCAATGCTCTGCCTGATCTCCTAGGGGAGCCTAGGCAGGGAAACACTGTGGAGCAGGTAGAGATAGGGGCACAGTTGAATGCTAGGCAGCAGGTAGAAGCCAGGGACATGCTAGCTAAGTATAGGGCCCTCTTCACTGACATGCCAGGGACCACACATCTCACAAAACACCCAATGCACATAGGGGATCTGCAGCCTCTGCATAAGCACGCGTATAGAGTGTCAGCAGAGGTCAAGACCAGTATGGAAAGGGAGATAGAGGAGATGCTGACCCTACGGGTAATTACTCCGTCCCAAAGTCCTTGGGCAAGCCCGGTAGTTCTAGTCCCTAAGAAGGACAAGACCACCCGGTTTTGTGTGAACTACCGCTTGCTCAACGCTGGGACGGTGTCAGATGCCTACCCCATACCCCGCATGGATGAGTTACTGGATGAACTCGCGGGGGCAAGGTAACTGACCACTATGGATTTGAGCAAAGTCTATTGGCAAATCCCACTGACCCTGGAGGCTAGGGAGAAGTCAGCATTCATCACTCCAAGTGGCCTCTGAGTTTTTGGTGATGCCATTTGGGATGAAGAATGTCCCGGCTACCTTCCAACACCTGGTCAATAGGTTACTGGAAGGGATGCAGAGCTATGCAAGGGCTTACTTAGATGACATTGCTGTCTTTAGTAATTCCTGGGACTCCCACTTAGGACATGTAGCTGCGGTGCTGGATAGGATCAGGGAGGCTGGGCTTACCTTGAAACCCACTAAGTGTATGGTAGGGATGGCAGAGGTCCTGTACTTAGGGCACAGGGTGGGTGGAGGGCACCTCAAACCAGAGCCAGCCAAGGTAGAAGCCATAGTTCAGTGGCCTGTTCCAAAAACCAAGAAACAGGTCATGGCATTTTTGGGCACCGCAGGGTACTATAGGAAGTTTGTCCCATGGTACAGCGCCGTGGCCAAACCCCTGACTGATTTGACTAAGAAGCAACTGCCTGTGCTTATCACATGGACTTCTGCCTGTGAAACTGCTTTCCAGGCACTGAAAACTGCGCTTGCTAGGGCCCCCATACTGGCTGCCCCAGACTATACCAAACATTTCCTCATACAGACTGATGCCTCGGACTATGGCATTGGGGCTGTGTTGAGCCAAGTGGGGGACGACGGAAGAGAGCACCCTGTGGTGTACCTCAGCCGAAAACTACTCCCCAGAGAAGTGGCCTATGCCACCATTGAGAAAGAGTGCTTGGCCATTGTGTGGGCACTCAATAAACTCCATCCCTAAGTGTATGGAAGGGCTTTCACGGTCCTCACAGACCACAACCCCCTGAGTTGGCTGCAGAGGGCATCAGGGGAGAATACCAAGTTGCTAAGGTGGAGCTTGGCCTTACAAGAATTTGAGTTTACTATTCAGCACAAAAAGGGTAGTGAAAACAGCAATGCTGATGGACTTTCACATCAGGACTATCCCTCTGAGACTGAGTTCGTTAAGGGTGCCTGCAGTGCCCCACTCCCCGTTAGGGCCAGTGGGTCACAGGTCACCCATTAAGAAGGGGAGGTGTAGCGGGAGAGGGGGTTGGCCCAGTATTAAAGGGGTTGCACCCCATATGGCCACCCCCTGAACTCACCAGGGAGGCAAGGGATTAACTGGACTGCGGTCCAGGAATGTGGCTTACACCTTGTCATGTCAGGAAACTGTATGTTCCCCTGTTCCCATGTTTCATTATAATCCTGTATTTTAATGCTTTAAAGTGCATTTCTGTATCTCCAGTTCTGGAGGTCACAGAGAGTTGATATTTGGCCAATATGTGGAGTCACTGTAGGCCTTAAAAACTGGCAAATTTCGACCCACTGAGCCCACCAGAATGGAATTTATTAATATATGTGTAGATATTAAAGAGTATATGTATGGTATTTTGGATCTGCTCTGACAATGCAGACTCCATCTGCTATGCTAATAGGTCATGAAGGGCAGCCGGCTGATTGAGCCTTAGCACTGTGATCAAAAGTTAACTGCCTGATTGTTTACACTAAGTACTAACCAACCGACCAAGTACTAATCAGCAGACTCTGCCACTCTAATTGTTACCAGAGGGTAGAGAATCATCAAACTGGAGTGGTTTGTAAGTGTTATGTCTACACCTACAAACAATGCAGATACTTCATTTGGTAGACTGGTCGTTGCCCCTGATTTAATTATGGGGCTACCCATAGAGTCCCAGTACACATGGGCTAATTAGCTGGGGGGCATGGGTTAATCGGTGTCTCCACGTTAGGAATTGGATACAGATAATTGTTCACCAACAGTCTGTATTCAATGTTAAGAATAGGGTTACACAGGTATATAAACTGTGTCAACCCTACAGTTTTTAGTTCTTCTTCTGATACCATCTTGAATGTCACCGGATTGCTGGAGAATTGCTAGCTGATACTTCTCCATCCCCCAACCCAAAGTGTTACCTTCTTGCCTGTTAATTGTACTATATTGCTGTGTTCACCTTATTTAAGGAATAAATTATATTTTATTATATCTAAGCCTCGTTCAGTTCAACCCAGATATTTGGTGTTCATTATATCTTATCATAAGCTACCGTGACAACGACACCCTCAGAGACGCCAACGTCATGACGTCATTACCCTACGCACGTTTCGTATGTATAACATACTTCATTAGGGGGAGGCGTTAAAATACGAGGCTGCGATGTTGTTTAAGTATACTCCTTCGTAGGTGTGTCTTATTAGTTTGCACCAATCCCGATATAGGTTTGGGTCTGGCGGTGAGGCATGCATGTGATTGCTAAAGCAAAACTATTTTTAAAGCGCAGCATGCTCATTTGAACACCGTTCAGTAAATTGGGTAGCAATAAAACCCTGAAATATGAAATGATTGTCAACCCTAAAGTAATCCCGTCTATCTCTGCATAATAGACCTTAAATAACCTAACTCATTGTACTCAGATGGACGAGCAATGAAAGCTAAAAACTAAAAACAGAGAAGTTATCTCAACTTTGCATAGACAGCGTATGACAGTGTCTGGAAACAGCTAGAGCATAAACTCCTAGGGGTAGAGGGGGGTGACTCAATTAGGACAATAATGGATAAAACACACAATGGCTATGATAGAACGGATATTCAAAGTGGTATTCTAGTCTAAGATGAATTAAGGCTCAGATCAGTGATGTAGGAGTTTATTAGTAGTTAAACCGCCCTTTTTGCATTTTTGTTTCTATAGCAACCATTTACAAAGTCACATCCCCTTCCTTTTCTGTGACAGGCTCAGGTACACCCCTTTTGCCCTCTCTCTAGCAGTGCACCAATTGTATCTAGTGACTGCCTGGTCACAGCTTCCACACAGAATTTTGCATCTTGGGTCCTCTTCTGCTGCACTAACAGAGATTTAATGAACCCCCGAGCCGTGTCTTCGCCGATCGATCTGCAACTTAGCTAATCACTTGTCAGTGTGCAGTTTTTTTTTGAACTGCAGCTTTTAGTTTTTAAACATGCTCTTGCCATTGGCCATTTGTACGTAGGAGGAACTGCCCCTTTTAATAAGCTTGGTAGGCATTTTAACCCCAACTGCGGTTACTAGGGAGAGCAGAGTGATGATTCTGATGATGTTCACTGGACAATTTCCTCCTCCATCACTGATGTTGGGAGTTTAATACGGGCCACTTGATCGTTAATATACAGTACTAGTTACTTGACCGTGGAGCCAGAATGTTCCTAGCTCTCTGTTGAATAAAACTGACACTAGTGGGCTTTTGCAAACAAAGTAGTGGATTTATTTCAAGAGGATTGATCCTTTGGTCTCTGCGTAGACCTTTGTCACAGACAAAGTACTACACAGAGACAGACATGTCCATCCTCTTGAAATAAATTCACTACTTTGTTTGCAAAAGAAGACAGGAGTATCAGTTTTCATCTGTTTTTTTTTTTCAGCTGCAGCTCCACGCAAGTGGACTTTTCCGTGCACCCGTGGCTGCTTATCAAGTTTTTGTGAGTGCACATATGTCCTCTTCCTAGCTCTGTTGCCATGGACATTCTGGCAATGAGGATTTTGGGAACTTTCCAGGCCTCCTTCCTTAGAGAACATGAGTGAATCCTATGATGACACGGAGTCGTTACATAGTAGATGAGGTTGAAAAAAGACGTAAGTCCATCAAGTTCAACCTATGCTAAATTTAGACAACAGATACTTTATCATATATCTATACTTACTTATTGATCCAGAGGAAGGCAAACAAATAACCCCAGATATCCAATGATATCTCATAAGGGGAAAATAAATTCCTTCCTGACACCAAGAATTGGCAATCGGATTAATCCCTGGATCAACATCCTTCCCATGTTCACTTATTTGGTATATCCCTGTATACCTTTACTTTCTAAAAAGATGGCCAACCTTTTTTGGAACACATTTATTGTATCTGCCATCACAGTCTCCATGGGTAATGAATTCCACATTTTAACTACCCTTACTGTAAAGAACCCTTTCCTTTGTTGCTGGTGAAATCTCCTTTCCCCCAACCTAAAGGGATGCCCCCGAGTCCTTTGTACTGCCCTTGGGATGAATAGTTCATTTGAAAGCTCCTTGTACTGTCCCCGAATATATTTGTTTATAGTTATCATATCCCCTCTTAGATGCCTCTTTTTTTTTTTTCCAAAATTTTTTATTAGGCATTTAGATAATTCACAGTATGCATGAAACAAACGATAATACAGCCTAATACAGATTTTCTCCTTTTGTTGGTTAGAGAAACCGGAAATAAAAGAAGAAAGCTCACCGCTCCCCTGACCCTGATGCCTCTTTTCTAATGTAAATAAATTTAATTTAGCAAGCCTCTCCTCATAAGTTAGATTGTCCATCCCCTTTATTAATTTGGTGGCTCTTCTCTGCACTTTCTCTAGTTCCAGAATGTCTTTTCCAAAGAGTGGTGCCCAAAATGGTACTCCATATTCAAGGTGTGGTTTTACTAATGCTTTGTTAGGCCTGGGACATAGTAAGCGCTTAGGTGCTGCTGCTCGCTCTCGCTTGCTGCCGCTCGCTCTACCAGGTGCTTTTTGCTGTCCTGACAGAGGAGACAGCAAGCGTTTGGGAGGCGGGTATCACTGTGTGTGTGTGTCACTTGGTAGCTGTCAGTGTGTGTGTCACTTTGAAGTGGTCTGTGTGTTTGTGTTTCACTGGGGAACGTGTGTGTGTGTGTGTGTGTGTGTGTGTGTGTGTGTATATTATATAATATTTTAAAAATTAAAAAAAGACATGTGAGAATAAATTATTTATTAACATTGTGCAACTTTGATAAATATATTCACGCGCGCGCACATGCATACACACACACACACACACACACACACACAAAGGCACACACACACACACACACATGCATATACACACATGCATACACACACACATGCATACACACATGCATACATATGCATACACATACACACACACATGCATACACATACACACACACAATGCACACACATGCACACACACACACACATGCACACACACACACGCACATGCACACACACACATACACACATGCATACACATACACATGCATACACACACACACATGCATACACATACACACACACACACAATGCACACACATATACATACACGCACACACACACGCGCGCGCGCGCGCACATACACATGCATACACACACACACACACACAGAAAGGCATACACAAACACACACATGCATACACATGCACACACACATGCACACACATATACATGCACACGCACACACACACACACACACACACACACACACACGCACACACATACACATACACATGCATACGCACACACACACACACACACACACAAAGGCACACACACATGCATACACATATACACACACACATGCACACACACACATGCACACACAGACACACACACACACAGGAGACATGGATCAGGGCAGGGGGCGGGCCGGGGGCGGGCGCGTCACGGGCCGGGGGCGGGCGCGTCACGCGCCGGGGGCGGGCCAGTGACGTCACGGAGCTGGTTCGCCCTCATTGGGCGAACCGCTCACGTGACCGGCCTGTCTCGCCGGAAAGCGGGGGAATTTTAAATTCCCCTAAGACCTGCGCTTCCGCAAGCGCGCGGAAGCGCAGGTGAGCCCCTACTAAAGCCGCTCTAATTGCGACTGTAGGGGCTCAGTGCTGAGCGAGAGCGCGCATCAGCACGCTTCCGCCAGCAAGCGCCAAACATGGCCAAGGCCTTAAGGGGCATAATTATGTTTACTTCCCTTCCATCCATTGCCCGTTTAATGCAAGATAAGATCTTGTTTGCCTTTTGCAGCTGCTGCATGACTTTGGGCACTATTTATTGCTAAGCATGCTATCTACAAGCACTCCTAAATCCTTCTCCATCAAGGATTCCCCCAATTTATCCCCATTTAATTTGTAAGTCGCCTGTTTATTCTTGCATCCCAAATGCATAACCTTACATTTATCTGTATTAAACCTCATCTGCCATTTACCTGCCTCTTGTGTGAAACCGTATCAAAAGCCTTTGCAAAATCTAAGTAGACCACATCAACTGCATTACCCTGGTCTAAATTCCTACTTACCTCCTCAAAGAAACAAATAAGGTTTGTTTGGTATGATCTATCCTTCATAAATCCATGCTGAATATTACTAATAATTTTATTTTCCGTTAGGTATTCCTGAATATTATCCCGTATTAAACCTTCAAGTAGTTTCCCTACTATTGAAGTCAGGCTTACAGGTCTGTAATTCCCTGGTTGTGATCTAGCTCCCTTTTTAAATATAGACACCACATCTGCTTTACGCCAATCTTGTGGTACTGAGCCTGTGGAAATGGAGTCCTTGAATAATAAATATAATGGTTTTGCTATTACTGAGCTTAACTCCTTGAGAACTCTTGGATGTATGCCATCGGGGCCAGGTGCCTTATTTACTTTAATTTTTCCAAGCCGCTTATGAACTTCTTCCTCAGTTAACCAATTGCTCATTAATATGGATTGTCTATAGTGCTAATCCCCTATCTCTTCCTTTGACACCGTTGTTTCTTTTTCAGTTGTGACACAACCGTTGCTATGCTCATCCAGAGCTTTTTGGGGATCATCAGCACTTAGGAGATCATTGGATGATCAGAAGCAACCACCTCCCTCATCCTCATTCTCACATTTCGACCCCCAGGAACAAGTTGAGGGGCAGCACCAGCAGCAACCTCCCCCTAGGTATTATTATCATTGTCTTTTTTCTGTCTACTAATTTCACGACGCAGCACACTGAGGATAAATAAATAAAAATCTCTCCCCCCTGCCTGAGCCAGCATTGGAGCATTGGCTGTGATTAGCTGATTGCTAACTTAACACAGGTGCAGGGGGGGAGAGAGATGTGAGGTGCAGGGGGGGGGGAGATGTGAGGTGCAGGGAGGGGGATAGATGTGGGGTGCAGGGAGGGGGAGAGATGTGAGGTGCAGGGAGGGGGAGAGATGTGAGGTGCAGGGAGGGGGAGAGATGTGAGGTGCAGGGGGGGAGAGAGATGTGAGGTGCAGGGGGGGAGAGAGATGTGAGGTGGAGGGGAGGAGAGAGATGTGAGGTGCAGGGGGGGAGAGATGTGTGAGGTGCAGGGGGGAGAGTGATGTAAGGTGCAGGGGGAGAGAGATGTGTGAGGTGCAGGGGGGAGAGTGATGTGAGGTGCAGGGGGAGAGAGAGATGTGTGAGGTGCAAGGGGGGAGAGTGATGTGGTGTGCAGGGGGTTGGGATGTGTGTGAAGTGTGTGGTGTGCAGGGGGTATTAAGAGGGAGAGATGGCGGTATGAGAGATCTATGGGGAGTCTCGCAAAGGTTGATGATGAGGGTTTTTGGGGGAGATATGAGGATGATGATGAAGGGTGCTGGGATAGATATATCAGGAGGATGATGATGATAATGATGATGATTTTACCCGTGTGGCCCCAAACTTGTTTCCTTGGAGCAGTTTGGCCCTTCTCACTGTACAAGTTGTGCAGGCCTGAGTTAGATTATCTCTAGGGAATCCTACCCTAGTAAAAATCCCTATAAATGCTTCAGGTACCTTTCGTGCTACGATTGAGGATAGTGCCACAGCCTTAGGGTACCGTGTTGCAAAATCAGCCACTGTGGGGATGTAACGCTTCCCTGACCGACTAGGGATCATAAGCGGACCCACTATGTCTACAGCTACCCTCTGGAAAAGTTCACTGATCACCGGTAGTGGTTTCAGAGGACCTTCACACGGTCATCCTACTTGCCTACCTGCTGGCAAGCATCACAGGTGTGGCAGGACACCGATAACGCCTGTGATACCCCTGGCCAGTAGAACTTCTGCAAGAGCTATAATCTGGTGCGGGAGACCCAATGAAGCCCTGCTAGTGGGATCGAATGGGCTACCTGTAGAACTGCTGCCTATACTCCCTGGGTACCACTATCTGTCTTCTACCTGTCCATACCCTGACCGGAATTCCATTGGCTTGCTTTCTGTACAAGAGCCTACAGTTCCAAAGGAATAAATCCGACCCACTCTTAGACATGTCTCGGCTGCCCGCAGTCTCATGCCCTCTTAAGTCGGGATCAGAGCAAACCGCTTCCCTGAACCGTTCACTGATCTCAGGCCACTCACCCTCAGTCACTTAATCAGGGGATGAGTGTGGCGGTGAAAGGGTTAAACCAGGCCAATAATAAAGGTATTATTCCCGGCTGGTTAACCCTAAACCTTGTTAGGACTGAAGGAGTTAAATTGTATGGTCACCATAATGCCATGTTTTCTCCTACACTACAGTATCTTTATTGTCCCTGTTTTGCTGCCCCAGCAGTTAGCTGCAGTATTGTGAATGGATGGGAATTGTGCAAACTGTGTTCGCGACACGAGGAGCTTCTAGCACTGTGACAAGCGCTAAATTGCATAAGTGTGCGTGCGAGTAAGTAGCTGCATTAAAGATGGGTATCAGTTTCCAGACCACAGGCGTCGAAATCGCAAAGTCAATTCTTGCTACAATTAGATTAACAGCGGGTGTCCCTGGCAGTCCCATTCAAACTGAATAGGACTGCCGGGGACCCCTGCTGTGTTAATCCTATGGGTCATCAGTCAATGCAGAAATGTCTTAAACTTGCCTTAAACTAGCCAGGTTACACCCAGCACATACCCAGAATGTATCCGGGCTAGTTTAAGGCAAGCTTTAGAATACTCGTGGTCTCGTCTGTGTACAGAACATACATATAAAAATAAACTGTATTTCAATGGTGTTTTAAATGTATAGGCAGGAACCCTTTCCTGCCAGCCCGGCAATGAATCCATTAACATGTCCATATGTTATAGATGAATGAGCTGAGGGATTTTTCATCTGCGTACTTCAAAGGGCACCCTGCTAAATTGGTGCCCCATTGTCTAGAGAAGACCGGAGTTGAAAAGCCTCAGAGATCCTAGGGGTTAGGGTGGCCAGGATATTGTTAAGTACCAGATACCGGTGTGAAGTATGTGCACGTCACACTTGGTAGCCAAACCCCAGACTTAATGTCGCCAGGTAAGTGTTGGGCCCGGTATTCTAAGCAGCTTAGGTGGCAGGTTGGCGCATGCTCTTAGCAGACTGGGAAGCAACTTCTGCCCGTTCTAGGAACTCCTGGCAAGTTAGGGATAGGTAGGAAAAGTTGTTCCCACAGGAGGATTGACTGTGTATGTTAGGGATAGGGCTCTTAACCCTATAAGAATGCCTGCAGCCCCCTCCTAGTCAGATTAATCTAAGATTCACCTGATTCAACCAAGAAACTTCCAAGTTCCAGCGTCAGCAGTTCCGGAATGTGAGGTGTTAACTATATCGTAACGAAGAATTGCACTCCTCTTCCAGAATTTGTTTGAGCTGGGGATTCCCGGACGAATCCTGTAAGGACTTTATAAAATGATTCCTTTCGGCGGAGTTATAGGAGTGGCAAGTTGCGCCCCAGCCATGGATCGTAGTATGGTTCAAATCGCGCACCCACTTGCGTGCGTGCAAGAGGTGTCCAGAGACTTTGCTGCTAAGTCATTAGTTCCTTGGACATTTGATTTAGTTTCCCCATCCCAGTAAGTGTTTTATCCAGTGTAATTGTGAATATTTGTGTGTTTGTCTGAAAAGAAATACATTACAATTTATTTTGCCCTCCTTGTGCTCAATCCAGATTCCCAGTATTAATGTGTTGGTAAGACCTGGTCTACCGTGACAGTGATCTCCTCAGTGGGCAAGGGTACCAAAGGCTCCCCTGCCTGGGCAAGTACCTGAGTTTGGCTCCTTGTGATCGCAGCCACAGGAGCATCTTCTTCTGCAAAAGGACAGATGAGGTGTCCCAGGTCATTACCGAGCAAGATCTCAGTATCTAAGCCGGGCAGGACACCCGCATCCCTCAATCCTCAACCGGCACCCTAGTCGAGGAACACCCGGGCAACCTGAATTGACCTTAGATCCCCATCGAGCATGGTGACTATGACGGTAGGGGGTAGCCAGCCTTCATAATAAAGGTGAAGCCTGGCTGGCTGCCCCCATGAAAGTGTGTCAAGAGCTAAGTGGCAGCTCTTGGGTCTAGCAATGCGCCCTGTTATTTTTCCCTGTGTCTCAGTTCTCATTGTACTGTCCCCTGCAGGATTATAAAATAGGAATGCCATGTGTGGTTATGAATCCCCATAGGAAATGGATGCAGGACTGGGACTTTGGGAGCGGGAGGTTAAGGGTAGACATTAGGGGGCAACTAGAGTTAAAATCGGTATAAAATGTTGCTGACCGGAGATACCCGTAGTACTGATATGTTACCCGCAAATAGTGTATGATTTGCGGGGACACGTCTGTAGATTAAGACATGGTGGGATGTATCGTATGTCTTTATATAGCGCCAAAAGTGTGCTTAGTGCTTCACAAAGAATACTGTATGCGGAATTATAATAATAAAATAAGCGCAGCAAAATCAGACAATAATAATGGAAATCCCTGCCCCGAAGAGCTTACACAGTTACATACTGTAGTAGATGAGGTTGAAAAAAGACATACGTCCATCTAGTTGAACCTATGCTAAATTTAGACAACGTATAGGATAAAGTATATCTATACTTGCTTATTGATCCAGAGGAAGGCAAACAAAAAATCCCAGAGTCATATCATCCAATGGTATCTCATAAGGGGAAAAATAAATTCCTTCCTGACTCCAGGAAGGCTCGCTGTCGGGAGAGGAGGCTCTGGACGGAGGAGGACAGGGAAAGCTGCCGTGGGCCGCACAATGAGTGCATGCGGGCTGCGGGCCGCGTGTTGTGCAGGCCTGCTGTATACCTTTCCTATCTAAAAAGATATCCAACCTTTGTTTGAACAAATCTATTGTATCTGCCATCACAGTCTCCATGGGTAATGAATTCCACATTTTAACTGCCCTTACTGAAAAGAACCCTTTCCTTTGTTGCTGTTGAAAATCTCCTTTCCTCCAACCTTAAGGGATGGCCCGAGTCCTTTGTACTGCCCGTGGGATGAATAGTTTGAAAGCTCCTTGTATTGTCCCGACTATATTTGTATTTAGTTATCATATCCCCTCTTAGACGCCTCTTTTCTAATGTAAATAAATATAATTTAGGTAGCCTCTCCTCATAAGTTAGATTGTCCATCCCCTTTATTAATTTGGTGGCTCTTCTCTGCACTCTCTCTAGTTTCATAATGTCTGTTCTTCGGATTGGTGCCCAAATTGTACTCCATATTCAAGGTTTGTAAAGGGGCATAAATATGTTTACTTCCCTTCCATCCATTGCCTGTTTAATGCAAGATAAGACCTTGTTTGCCTTTAGCAGCTACTGCATGACTTTGGGCACTATTGCTAAGCCTGCTGTCTACAAGCACTCCTAAATCCTTCTCCATGAAGGATTCCCCCAATGTATCCCCATTTAATTTGTAAGTCACCTTTTTATTCTTGCATCCCAAATGCATAACTTTACATTTATCTGTATTACAATCTAAGGGGTATGATGGGAGACTTACAGAGAAAGCAGGTCAGGGAATAAGTGCTGTAGATGGCATGCATGGGTGGGATCAGGTGTGTATGTCTGGGTTATGGAAGTCCAATGTAAAGTATATGAAAAACCTGACCTGTTTTATGGTTTTCCTAGAAACATGAGACTTCGGGAGTGGGAGTCCTAGGTGGGATATTTGGGTGAAAATGTATTTATCTTCCTTACAGGAGTTCGGGGGACAAAGTTACCGGTAGTCCTGTAATTCTCCCTGATGTGCAGGCATGATTTGCGGGTACGCGAGGTGAATTACACCAGGGCTACAATGTCCCCCAGAATCCTGGTTTTCGAGCCCAAGTATCCCAGATCCATTTCCTCACATGTATCAGGGTCCCCAAAAGATATAAGTTTATTAAGACAGTGTTTTAATGTTTTATACAATCTATTAATGTCTATACAGTCAGCCCGGGCAGCTACATAGGTGCCGGGATTTCTGCATAGACATCGGAGTTCAAAGGAGGGAGGATGTCCAGAGGTGACAAAACCGTCTGGTGAGCGGGGAAGGGCGATATGCCAGGTCCGGAGAACAAAAGAAACCCTGTTGGGACACCTTTTGGACTGGCCGATCTGGTGGAGCCTGCCCAGTGGGTGGCAATGGGTTGGATGGGGGAAGATGCGGCTCGTAGGTACGTTTTCCATTGACCAATTCATATTTCCTGCTTGCCCGGCTTTTCGCACCGGCTTGGCAGGCCCCCTCCTCTGACGTCAGACGAGCCCGCATTTCTATTGGCTGCTGGGGAAATTTGCCACGCTCTGGTCGCCACTCCTACCTCCATGTTAGAGATAGCTCTGTGGAAGATATGTAAGGAGATGGCCCAACAGAGAACCAGACCTTCTGTGGCTTGAGTTGGTGAAGCGCGGGCAGACTTTTCAAAGTTGCTCTGTTGCGAATAGCAGAGCAACCGTCTTCGTTTCTGAAGCTAGGAAACCCTGCCCCTCAGAGACAAGTCAGTTGCTAAGTCCAAGTTCTCAAAATAGAACGTAGTGGTCATTGTGTGTACGCTGTTGTCATCCGAATAAACTATTCCACTACCTTGTTTTGCCTAGTGAATGATACCGGTTAAAAGGTGTTAAAAGTCCTGGTCTCCCGTGACAGTGTCCTGCATCACTGTGCCAGAGAGCAGGTGCTCTGGGCTGACCATATCAGGTCGCAGGATATGAAAAAGAAAGAACAGGGGGGAGCAAAACAAATAGAAGTTCACAGTCAAAGATGGCACTAACAAATAAACAATGGTCAATAGTAAAATAGGTATATGTGATATATATATTATGATATATTACCGAACTCACAAGTCCATGGGATGGTATCTTTATCTGTGCTTTTCCTTCACTGCAGCAGTCAGCTAATGCTCCCTTTCTGGTTCGTCACAAGTGTAGCCTCCCAGGTGTTGACTTCAGTGCTCATACCATATACATAGGAGACAACACAGCAAATACAGATATAAAGGCTATTTTTATTAAAGTAAAAAGGTGAGTAACAATGAACTCACATGTGGGTGACCGCCTTCGGTGAGTGCAGCCGACTTCTGTACTTCGGTGCATTGCTCTCTTGATCCCGCGTCCGGTGGTCAGGACTGCAGTCGAAGCACTTGGGCTGGCTAAGGTGGCCGTGTGCAGTCAAAAAGCGCCAGGTCCAGGTCCTTGCATGAACAACGCGTTTCGGGTATGGTAATCCTTCGTCGGGTTCATGCAATGGACCTGGAGGACCATACTTAAATAGGGCTTGATTTAATTGATTCAGAACCTCTGGTGCTGAGTAAAATCCCCAGATAGTCACATAACGGTCCCAAAAATGCTGTATTGGTGAGAGCCTGTGTATATGACTCAATATGGAACGAAGAATAGCAGTACCTAGTATTTACTAGTACTAACTAAAATATAGCATTGATTATTATTTTAAACTGTTTAAAATACTGTCAGTGATACTCGAAGCCAGCGGTGCGCAAACTAGGGGGTGTGCCCCCCTGGGGGGGCGCAAGATTGTTGAGGGGTGGCGCAGGCGCCGGACAACATGGTGTCTGTGCCGGTGGGCGGGCGGGCGGGGGCGGTCGTGCGGGTTTCGGGGCGGCCGGGCATGATGGCGCGGGTGCGCGCACGCGCAGACAACAAGGGCTGCGGGGGCTGCGGAGGTACAGCGGCTGCTAATGGTTCCGAAGAGGCCAGGAGAAGGAGCACGCCCCAGCACTGTGACATCACATCCTGGTGTCTGCTAAGCGCTCTGGATACACGAAATTCAGAGGGAGCATAAAGGAGAAACACACAGAAGCACAGAGAATCTAAGTGCAGAGGAATTACAAGATGGACAATAATCAGCTCCGAAACTTGGCTCGTACAGAGTATCTACTTACAAACTCTAAGATTAGTGTCAGCAATAAAGGCTAAGGCAGTCAATCCATGGTGGGTATCAGCTCAGAGTCGTCAGGGCGACCACAGTACTCAAGATGAAAACCCCCAAATGTAGAGAGAGAGAGGAAAACACTGCATAGCACATATCAGTAGTGCTATATAGCAACCTAATACTAGATCAATAAATTCAATTAAGATCGGCAGAACACTTATGCATGCACACTGATCATGTATTTCATATCAGTGCAGATGTCTATTGCAGAGGTTCGGTTTACTGCGCTTGTATGCTTATGAAGCCCACGTAAACAACTTGATTAGTGGCACGCTCCTGCTTCAGCGCGTGTGGATAAAAGTAACTGTCTTAATTGATTGCATTCTCCTACATCAGTGTTGATCGTAACATCATGTCACTGGTGATGTGTATGGAGACATATAATATAGCCGCATAAGTACATGGAGAAGCTGCTGAGTCTGACAAACGATTCCTGCAGGGACTTCCTTACAGTCTGGGAGCCCTGGATTAATTCAGCAGGTATACAAGGCGTTGACACTAGGTCAATCCTGCTATAGTCACTCCATAAGGTGGGTCACAGAGTGTCCGCTAGGTATAGAAAGGCGCCCTCTCTCCATCACATGAGTGCTCGTCCCAGGAAGAGTTAAAACTAGGTTGTCCCAGGATCATTGAGCGACCAGTCCACTCCAAGCTACCCTCCCCCCCCCCCACTGATTCCTTAATCTTTTCTGTGCCCCCCCCCTCTGAATAACTTCAATAGAAATGTAAGTTACCAAAAAAAAAATATTCAAAAACCAAATTACGTAATTCCCTGGGATACTAGGTTGACCCCTGAGTATCCCTTAAAACAGATGGGACAGGGGCTGGGCTTAACCTTTATTAATATGAGCCGCATTGCCCCTACTATCACACTGGATTAAAGAATTTTACTGGGAGTTGTCATTGTTGGCCAGTGCGAAATCGGGACGTAAACTATGTGGCAAACTTAATCTTCCTTTAACTCAGGGAGAGCAGAACGATGATGCATATTCAGCACATGGTTAGTGAATGACAATAGCTAGAGAGAGTTTCCATACTGTGGTCTTGAGATTCACTTACGTGTTCTACTCTTCCTGGGCTTTAGATACACGGATCAGGGTGGAGAGGAATCAGGTGATGAGATTGAGAATCATCTTCATCAACGTATCCTTAATGCAGCTCTGCAGTATGTCCCAGAGTATGGATGGTCATCCGAGGCCATCGCTGAAGGAGCTAAGGTAATCATTGTAAATTGCATTTCTAATTGTTTACATGTTCTGTCCTTCTCCGTTGTATTAATGTTTCCTCTTGGTCATGATGACACCAAGTGAATGGCTGCTAGAAACAGCGGTTCCCAAATTCAGTCCTCAAGGATCTCCAATAGTCCAGGTTTTAAGGCTATCCTTAAATTAGCACAGGTGGCTTAATAATTGTGACCGAACCACTTGTGCTCAAACAGGGATATCTTAAAAATCTGGATTGTATGGGGACCTTGAGGACTGGAGTTGGGAACCACTGTGCTAGAGGATGTGTACCTGATGAGTAAAACTGAGTGGTTCAATACTCCCTATACTTATTGGTGCAATCCAATGTGACATGTTATTGTGCTTCCTCAGTTAGGCCGAAATTAATTAATATTAAAATGGCAGAGAAGTGGTTGCATGACAGAGTACTACAATGGAATCTTTGTGTACTCTCATACTGTATGAACACATACAGCCAAAACCCATGTAAGCTCAGAACCCAAATCCACCAAATCATATATAGTGTGTCAAAAAGAGTGCTACTAGGATTGTGACCTCATGTATAGTGCAAAAGATAAAAAGGCCTAGTACTACATCTAACCATTTATTCCCTGAAAGAAGTAGTTATACTACGAAACACGTAGGAATTTAGTTATAGAGTGCAAGCTCTGTATATATTTGTGGACACCGGACACGCTGTTTCAGTCCACTCCTAGTTGCGGCAATACATGCCTTTGACTGTCCTACCCAGTATAGTCGCGCCTCAGAGTGACTCAACTGGTGACGTCATCAGCAACCGCCAAGTGAGGCAAGTGTAATCGGCAATCGCCGTCAGCGTGCAGGTCCGCTTAGCAATACAGGAGAGCTTCCATTGAGGACAGACATTTACCACACCAGGAACCGACTGCCCAAGGAGGTCCAGGACGTTGGTTTTGCTGCACCCTGCAGGTGGAGTAATCGGTGTGGGGACAGAGGTCCTTGCCGTTGTGGTAACACGCCCCAAACATGTCCTGCTTGTAACTTTTTATATTGGTGTACGCGCATTACCTATCCATCTGTATAAACTATCAATACATATTTCACTATGAGATTTTTGCGCGATTTCTTTTGTCCTTTACACTAGCCTTAAAGGTTGTTGAGCCACCCTTTGTAAACCAGCAGCAGCATCTAATTTGTTCCTAGGACAGGTTTGATATTTCTTTGTTATATACACTGGTAATCACTTTGTGTCATACTATACAACATTCAATGGAATTCTTCACCAATCACAAATGTATGATTAATATATAATTTTTATGTAGAAGGTTGGTTCACTATTAATTGTTTCCTTAATATTTTTCACCACCCTCTTCTCCTTCACATTCTCCATACTCTTGGTATTCATAACAACGCTCTATCCTGGATCTCCTCTTACCTCTCCCATCGTACTTTCAGTGTCTCTTTTGCCAACACCTTCTCCTCCTCTATCGATCTTTCTGTGGAGGTGCCCAGGGCTCTATCCTGTGACCTCTTCGCTTTTCTCTGTACACACTTTCTATAGGTCAGTGATTCCAACTGTTTTTTGTTTGGAGGAACCCTTTAAGTATTTCGTAAAATTTCGAGGAACCCCTATCTGGATGACACATGTTCGACATGGGTAAATCACAAAATAGACATGTAAAGCAGTAGGGGTAATAAATAATAATTAACTCATACTTTTGAATAAACAATGTGTATATATTTTGTAATGATTTTGGTTTAAACATCACCACCCCCCCCCCTGCATCTCACATCACCCCCATGGTTCGATTGATCTCTCTCCCTCTCTCCCTCCTTCTCTCTCCTCTCCCTCCTTCTCTCTCCTCTCCCCCCCTCTCTCCCTCCTTCTCTCTCCTCTCCCTTTCTCCCTCCTCTCCCTCCTGCTCTCCCTGCTTCTCTCCCTCCTTTTCTCCCTCCTTCTCTCCCTCCTCTCTCCCTCCTTCTCTCTCCTCTCCCTTCTCTCTCCTCTCCCCGTCTCTCCCTTCTTCTCTCTCCTCTCCCTTTCTCCCTCCTCTCTCCCTCCTCAAACACTCTCTCACACACACACTCTCTCACACTCTCTCTCTCTCGCACACACTCTCTCACACTCTCTCTCTCTCACACTCTCTCTCTCTCACACTCTCTCTCTCACACAGGAATCTTCTGTGCTAGGGGGGAGAATGCTAAAAAGGTTGGAGGAGATTTTAAACTAGGATGGAGGAGGGAGGGGAATGAAACAGATAATGAACTAAATGTAATAGAGGAGGATATAAGGTGGTATGGAGGTAGAATGGGGGCAAGTGCGAGTTTGACAAGCAGTGAGACACCCATAGTAAATACAGATAATACTAGAAAACTTCTAAAGACTAAACCAAGTGGGAGCAGAAAGGAAGGAGCAGATAAGATAATTGTACTGGCTGGAAAAAAACTAAAATACATTTTTGCTAATGCAAGAAGCCTGACAGATAAAATGAGGGAGCTTGAATTAATAGCTGCAAGGGAGCAGTATGATATCATAGGCATTACTGAAACATGGTGGGATGAAACTCATGACTGGACTGTTAATTTAGAGGGTTGTTCCCTTTTTCGGAAGGATCGAACAAATAGAAGGGGAGGTGGAGTATGTTTATATGTTAAACCGGATCTAAAACCTATTATTAGGGATGATGTTTATAAAGGGAATTATGAAAATGTAGAGACCTTGTGGATAGAAATTAGCAGTGGAGGTAAAAGTATAAAGAAAATGTTTGTGGGAATATGCTATAAACCACCAAATATCTGTGAGATTGAGGAAGCTAAAATACTTTTGCAAATGGAGAAGGCATCAAAACTGGGTCATGTTTGCATAATGGGTGATTTTAATTATCCAGACATAGACTGGGGCAATGAGATTAGCATTACAACAAAAGGAAACAGGTTTTTGGGGGTGCTTAAAGACAATTATATGACCCAAATTATCGAAGAACCAACCTGGAGAGGGACAGTTCTGGATTTGGTCATATCAAACAATGTAGAAGTAATAACAAGTATTCAAGTCCTGGAACATTTGGGTAACAGTGATCATAACATGGTCTCATTTGAAATAAATGATCAAAAAACAGATTACTTGGGTTCACCAAAGACCTTAAACTTTAGAAAGGCAGATTTGAGTAAACTGAGGTCTAATCTAGTAGTAATATATTGGGATGATGTTTTTGCAGGGAAAAATGTAGAAGGTAAATGGGCAGTCTTTAAAACATTGTTAGAAAAGCACACGCATTAGTGTATACCCTTGGGTAATAAGTATAAAATAAATAAGTCAAAACCAATGTGGCTAAATAAACAGGTAGGGGAGGAAATGGAGAAGAGGAAGGCGTTAAGATTCTTTAAGTCAGAAAGGACGGAGGCATCGAATCAGAATTATAAGCAATGTAACAAAAATTGCAAAAGGGCAATCAAATTAGCAAAAATGGATAATGAAAAAGGATTGCAATAGAAAGTAAGGTCAACAACAGCTTGAAATCCAAAGATTAGCAGCGGAGCACAGCCAAGGAATGGGGCCAGTACCAGCAGTTGGAAGGTTAAAAATAATTATTTATTAAGGCATGGAATAAACAGGGGGGAGACAAAACACACTCTGACGCGTTTCAGGCTCTGCAGCCCTTTATCAAAGAGTACGGTCAACCCTAAAAAGTTCTTTAAGTACCTTAATAACAAGAAAATGAGAAAAGAAAATATAGGACCCTTTCAGTGTGAGATGGGTAGGCAGATTATTGGAGATAAGGAAAAAGCAGAGGTATTAAACAAATTATTTGCCTCTGTGTTTACCAGGGAAAAATCAAGTTCAATAGTAGTGCCGCAGGGTGAAGCCACAACCTCCATATTAATAAACAATTGGTTAACTTAGGAAGAAGTTCATAAGCGACTTAAAAAAAGTAAATAAGACACCTGGCCCCGATAGCATATTGTACATCCAAGAGTTCTCAAGGAGTTAAGCTCAGTAATAGCCAAACCATTATATTTAATATTCAATGACTCCATTTCCACAGGCTTAGTACCAAAAGATTGGCGTAAAGCAGATGTGGTGCCTATATTTAAAAAGGGAGCTTGGTCACAACCGGGGAATTACAGACCTGTCGGCCTGACTTCAACAGTGGGGAAACTACTTGAAGGTTAATACGGAATAATATTCAGGAATACCTAATGGAAAACAAAATTATTAGTAATAGTCAGCATGGATTTATGAAGAATTGATCATGCCAAACTAACCCGATTTGTTTCTTTGAGGAGGTAAGTAGGAATTTAGACCAGGGTAATGCAGTTGATGTGGTCTACTTAGATTTTGCAACGGCTTTTGATACGGTTTCACACGCGAGGTTGGTGTACAAAATAAAGAAAATTGGACTCAGCAATAATATTTGCACCTGGATTGAAAACTGGTTAAAGGACACAACAGAGGGTTGTCATAAATTGAACTTTTTCAGGTTGGGCTAAAGTTGTGAGTGGAGTACCTCAGGCCAGGCGGAACCCCTGGGACTGCTCCACGAAACCCCAGGGTTCCGCTGAGCCCCGGTTGAGAATCACTCCTCTAGGTGACCTAATAACATCTCGGGTTTAAATATCACCTATATGCTGACGACACACAAATTTACCTTTCAACCCCTGACCTTACACCTGCTGTACAGACCAAAGTTTCTGAATGTGTCTCTGGAATATCATCCTGGATGGCCATCCGCCGACTGAAACTTAACATGTAAAAACAGAGCTCCTTATACTTCCTCCCAAACCTGGCCCTACTACCTCCTTCAACATTAGTGTTGGAAGCACCATCAATCACCCAGTAGCCCAAAGCACGCTGCTAGGGGTTACTCTCAACTCCTATCTCACATTCTCCTCTCACATTCAAAACGTATCTAAAACCTGTCGCTTTTTCCGCCGCAATATAACAAAGATACGCCCTTTCCTCTGTTACTCGACTGCTAAAACTCTGACTCAGGCCCTTATTCTCTCCCGTCTCGATTACTGTAACCTCCTGCTGTCCGGCCTTCCTGCTTCTCATCTGTCTCCCCTACAATCTATCCTAAATGCTGCTGCCAGAATCCCTCTATTCTTTCCTAAATCTGTCTGTGTCTCCCCTGCTGAAATCACTCTCTTGGCTTCCTATCAAATCTCGCATTTCGCACTCAATTCTCCTCACTTTTAAAGCTTTATACTCTTCTGCTCCTACTTAAATCTCAGCCCTAATTTCTCGCTATGCACCATCCCGACTCTTGCATTCTGCTCAAGGATGTCTTCTCTCTACCCCCTTTGTATCTAAAGCCCTCTTCCGCCTTAAACTTTCTCACTGACTGCCCCGCACCTCTGGAATGCCCTTCCCCTCAACACCCGACTAGCACCCTCTCTATACACCCTTAAGACCCACCTTAAGACCACTTGCTTAAGGAAGTTTACGAGTTGCAGCATGGCTAATACTATACACGATACATAAAGCTTGGCCCCCTGCAGACGCACCTACCTGAATGCCCTCCTACTGTCTTTGTACATTCTCCCCACCAATTAGATTGTAAGCTCCTCGGTGCAGGGACTCCTCTTCCGAAATGTAACTTTTATGACTGAAGCACTTATTCCCATGATCTGTTATTTGTATTATGTGTTATTTATATGATTGTCACGTGTATTACTAATGTGAAGCGCTATGTACACTAATGGCGCTATATAAATAAAGACAGACATACATACATACAGTACCATCCCTTGTTATCTGATTTGCAGTATATATTCACGTTTGTTTACTACCTAGCACTGCTGCACCTCAAAACGTTCTCATAACCTCTCTAATGGAGGGAGCGCTGTCTTTAATAGACTGGTCATCTACAGGTGCTTAGTAAGAACTGCAATTAAAAAGGTGAAATTAGTGAGCTTGGAAACAGGGAGGAAGGGTCACTAACCTCAAAGTTGCTTTACAAACTGAAATAAAAAAAAAACACAGTCCCTGTAAGCTCAGAACCCAAATCCACCAATTCATGAATGTTGTGTCAAAAACTGCTGCTAGGATTGTGACCTCGTGTATAGAATAAAAGACAAAACGGCCCAGTGCTAGATCTAGCTTGACATATTATATAGTTAAATACTTATCTGTAAAGGGCTGTGCGTTTGTTAATTTTAGTTGGCAAGGCAACTTGGAGGTTAGGGACCACTCCTCCCTGTTCAAGCTCACTCATTTTAATTAGCGCATTAAATGTCCATAATTTTATATGTAGACAATGTGATTTTCCTATGTTCTTCTGTTTACATTTGACCAAGTGGAGATCAGATATTAGCCTGTAAATGTGGCTCTTTTATTGTATGTATGAATGTATGTCTTTATTTATATAGCGCCTTTAATGTACATAGCACTTCACAGCAGTAATACACGTGGCAATCATATAAATAACAAATAATACAAATAACACATAATGAGAAGAAGGGCTTCAGACATAAAAGTAACATTTAGGAAAAGGAGTCCCTGCTCCGAAGAGCTTACAATCTAATTGGTAGGTAGGGAGAACATATAGAGACAGGAGAAGGGTGTTCTGGTAAGTGTGTCTGCAGGGGGCCAAGCTTTATACATGAGGTGTAAAGTATTAGCCATGGAGCTGCTCATATGCTCCGTTAAAGCAGGTGGGTCTTAAAGGTGGATAGAGAGGTTGCTATTTTCATTCTGATCCTGATTGAATAGCTCCAGTAGTAAAAACATTGCCTTTAAAGTGGATTAATCCAGTTTGAATCCAAGTGTCAGCTCAATTTGTGATATTGGGCAATTCACTTTAACTCAATATGCCTTAGGCACTAAATGAAATTGTAAGTTCTTTGGGCAGGGACTGATTGTGCACGCAAAATTCTCTGCACAGTGCTGTGTACATTGTCAGCACTGTAGAAGAAGACATTATCATGCAGGTTTGGGCTACGGCCCCAGTGGGGGCGACGGAGCGCATGGCGTCACTCGTGCCCTTCGTCCGAGCGATCTGTGTTCTTCAGATCGCTCGTGACGGGGTGGCGGGAACGCACCCATGATGTCACGTGGCTGGTTCGCCCTCACTCGCTGAACCGCCGCCGTGACGTGGCCATCGCTCGGCCATCGCTTGAAAAGACAAATCTCTTGTCTTTTGAAAACGTGGTCACGCCATCACGCTTGATCAGAAGAACACGCGAACTATGACCGGCCCCAAAGAGGGCCATCTCTTGTTTGCGCCTCGCACGCTGTCGTACTCACTGGAACCACAGGAATGAGCCTGAAGGTGCTTGCTACGTCTTTGCATGTTTAGTAAATCTGGGCTTTTGTCTCATGCCCTCTCTGTCTCTCTCTCCAGTCTCTGGATCTGTCAGTAGCAGCAGCAGGAATGTTTGAGAACGGAGGCGGCGAGCTGGTTTTGCACTTTGTGTCTCAGTGTAACGCACATCTGGCTGAGTTATTGGAGGAGGAGCAGAAGCTGGTTCAGCTGGGCAAAGCCGAGTGAGTACTCTAGAATCAACCCCTCCCCAAGATAGATGCATAGATGCCCATATTTACTAAGCGTTGCTGTGCCTTAAGACACCTTTCCGGCACCACCAGACACTTCACGGGCCATAAATGGCTTCTTCTTTTTTTAACTAAGCAGTACTACTACAAAAGACATCTGTAAGGTGTCTTATGTAGTAGCACTACTTAGTAAATGTGGCCCATAATGTACAGTATGCATAACTTATTTTTCTTGTGTATGCAGCAGTACTAACTGTGTAGATAGCACTTACATTTTATAGGGCCTTTAAATTCTTATCGCTGTTGTGGCACAGGGAGATAAAGTAAATTGGAGTAGAGAGATAGACCAGAGGGACTGCAAACAATAAATAATTCGACCACTTGTAATAGAAGGGGTGTGTGTACTATAACTGGGGGTCTGCGGTCTGCAAACCCACACACCTGACCTACAGTACGAATGCAATAACAAATTGCAGCACTTGAAAAGAAATATAATATTAACCCATTCACTGCAAGAGGGCTCTCTTACTCTCCAGCTTCAGAGCATGGCCTCTTGTTCTAGCTCTTCTATTTCTCTGACATATGCTTCCCTCCTGTACCTGAAACCCTTTCTTTATACAGTCTGTAAAAGTTTGTCATATCTCTCTCTCCATGCTCTCCTCCAAGATGTATATATTGTTGTCTCCTGGTTTTATGCTGTAAATCATGCACTATTTTCATGTCACTAATAAAGATATTAAAGAGCACCAGTCCTTGTATAGATCCTGGGTCTTCCACCTTTCCCTTCTCCGGATTTACTCAATTTAACCGAAACCTCCATTGCCTATCCTTCAGCCAATGTCATATCCATGAAACCTACTTAGAATGGAATCCAAAGATGGACATGTGTTTATCGGTCTTCTGTGTGGGACAGCGTCAGAGGCCTTTCTAAAATATCTGCTTGTATTGGTTATTGAGGGACTATAATAATCTCTCTAGTTGCATTATCTTGAATAAATGTTTATTATCGGTTCCAAGTATTATTGGGGAAAAAAAGTGAATGCATGGGGAGACCTAATAGGCAGGATATTTTCTCATGGTTTCTCTTACATTTTGGTCGGGAATTGTGCAGTAGGTACCTATCAGTAATATCTTGGAAGTGGATGAAACCTGGTTTGAAATCCCAGTGGCAACAATATCTCTCTATGCCTAATCATCTCATTAGATTGTGACACGGTGTTGAAATGTGAACCTGGACATTAACTGGGTATCCCCCTTAACCTAGGGACCCCTTTGCATCTCTATGCCCCATTTATCTTTCTGGGCTGTGCTGAAGCAGGGAACCCTAGCAGTGAGTCGCGCAAGCGTTTTCAAAGGGAGATTTGCCGGGACAATGTGCCTACATGTATCCAAGAACCAAGCATGATTCTCGGGTACATTTTTAGGGGAGCCGACAACTCCGGACCCCAACTACCTAGGCACATTCTAACAACAATTTCTCTGCAAAAAAAACCTTGAAACTCATTGTGACGATCAGGGGTAATCTGATCTGTAATAAAGGTGTTATACCCGACTAGTTACCCCTAATTTGTGTGGGAAGAGAAAGGGCTAATGTATCATGTACTATGTATGTGTATTCCAAAGCCCTTTTATTCCCTGTGAATTCAATTCCCAAGTCTACTTAAGCAGACAAATGAGGTAAAGTGTTTTGTGATCTATGGGTAAGCACTGTGATATAATTTGGGAGTCAGCCCTGTAAAGTGTTCATTGGATTATGTGACTGTATGTACTAATTTCTCAGATAGCAGGCTGGTAATGGGATTTGCATGTGAGTTACATTTGTATGGAGGGGCTTCTGATTTAATCAGATGAGGTTCCTGCAGATAAATGTGCATTGAGGACAAGCTGCAGAGCCATAAGGAGTGGGGATGGGCCAGATAACATTAAATATCTGCCATCAACTCCTCCTATGGGTTAGACAATGCCCAGCCAATCAGCCCTAGACTTGGTGTCGCCAGGGGGGGCACTCCTGCTTCCTCACAGAGTTCCTTGCCTGTTTGTGATAGGACTTCAAACCCTATAAAGAGGCATGGTGCCCCAACCCCAGTAGTGAGTTGTAGAGTGTTCGCTGTTCGTAGTTGGTGGTTCGTGACTCTAATCCAGCAAGGGAGAATTGCTAGCCAATGTTATTCTTGGATACTACACCCTGTTATTTTACCGTAAGTGTTATTTTTAAGTGTCATTTGTGTTACAGTGTTGTGTTTGCCCGAAAGGGAATAAATCTTCAGTTTATTTTATCATTCTGTCCTGTTCAATCAGTGCCCAGTATATTCAGCGTGAATTAGGTCTGGTCTACCGTGTCAGGCTTAGATTTACTGGTGGCAGCGGCCGGACATGATTGAACCTGTGTTATAGTCTACTACAGGATTCTATAACACAGTGAGGGTACTCGTAGATTGCGAGCTCCTCAGACAAGTGATAACTCACACACCTGTTTCGTAAGGCACGAGAGATACTGCACCGACACACTTTATTCGAGCAAATACCCGGTATGTACCTGGCAGATACCTGGAATGCGCCGCTCCTCACCTCTGACAAGCCCCGTTGCATTTGCCTTCCCAGCCTGGGTTCATGCCTGGCTGATGGGCGGCTGATCTGTTAAATGATAATGATTAGGATTTAATAGGCTGCAATGCTTCGCGTGTCTACCAGATGGCATAAATTCATGAATTGTAATGCAGTATATATATATATACTGTGCAGTATTGCAGCCAGCTGGAATAAAATGCTTCAATCCCTGCTTGGAAAATAACTCAATGCACTCGGGCAGAAAACAGTCACAAACCTCAATACACCCGGGTATACCCGAATTCGTGGGACTAGCCAAGCTCGAATAAAGTGTGTCGCCAGTGTATAACACTACCCCTTATTTCAAATATCTGTGGTAAGCATCCCAACATCCAACATCCCCGATCCTGGGGGCGAGAGCAAGTCGTGGAAAGATATGCAGGCTATGGAATGCCGACGGACTGTCGGACAAAGGGACAGCTGGAGCAAGACCTGGAGGTCTACGAAGCCATAATGGCTCCACCGGAGTGGCACGGCTCCTCAGCCGTGGTTGCAGCGGTCGGCAGCCAGCACAGAGTGCAGGAGGTTAATCCGGCTCCGTTGTTGCAAGAACATGGGGAGGGAGTAAGTGACCACCTGAATATTGGTGGCTTGGCACCAGTAGGTGGACCGGGCGTTGCGGCAACCTGACTAGTCACCCCTGCGCTCACCGTGCTCCTCACCAGATGGAGAGCGGGCTACAGCAGCAGAGAGAATCCAGCTGCTGGCCGTGGCATTGGGAAGAACCCCCCACTTCCACCTCGGCAACGGGGAACAGGACATTTCTAGATTAAACCATCACAGTTTCTGCAAATTCGTGGATGGTACTGACCAGATTGATGGATTCTTGAAGGACTTCGAGATGCAATGTCGACGGTACAGAGTACCACAACGGGACTGGGTTATGCGACTTAACCCCTAGTTGTCCTGTCTGGCCAAACAGACTCCGCAGGCTATCCCAGACGAGGATGGCGATGACTACGGTCACGTGAAGAACATGTTGCTGGCTCTGTATTCCCTCACCCCAGAAGCATACCGAGGCAAGTTCAGGACTGGCGAGAAGAAGCCTCAAGAGTCCTATGTCAATTACGGTGCCCGCATGGCATTGCATGGGGCACAGTGGGTGGAGGGTTCTGGGGTCTCTACATTTCCTGCGTTGCTGGACTTAATGTATCAGGAACAATTGCTGCAGTAGTGTCTCCCGGAGGTGAGGGCATGGGTGTTTGACAGAAAACCCAAAACTCATGTGGATGCAGCAAAGCTGGCAGACGACTATGTAACCAGCAGGGCGTTGATCAACCCGAAACTAGCTCCCAGAGGAGTGGCCACTCCGGCCCAGAGAGCCAAGACGACCCCGCAATGGACTCACAAGCCTGCAGTGGGAGGTAAACCACCTACCCCTACAGAATTTAAACATGAGGCGGTGTTACAACTGCAATAAGGTTGGTCACATCAGGCCAGACTGCGGTCCGGGGAAGCCCAGCAGGGCCACCGTTACCAAGCTGCAAGGCCGGTTACCTGTGTGCGACTGCCACACACAGAGGAGCCAAGCCCAGCCGTAGAAGCCAACCCCAGAGGGACGTCCACGGAAGAGCCTGTCCTTGTCACCTCAGGACAAGCAGCGGAGATCGGAGGACATCAGGTGGCGCCATTCGGCATGGAGACCAATGACGTCCGCCATAAGAACCTGAGAAAAGTGACCATCGGAGACCAGCAAGCGGACGGCTTGCTGGATTCTGGTGCCACTTTTACCCTGATTCGCCTTGATATGGTGTGGCCAGAGGATTTGCTCCCGTGCCCTGGAATGCAAGTGACCGTGACTGATGGAGGACCGCGGTCACTCCAGGTTGCCCGGGTCTTTTTTGATTGGGGTGCCGGACGTGGCCTGAGGGAGGTAGGGGTATTGCCCCGGTTAGATGCCAAGGTTTTGCTTGGCAATGACCTGGGGCACGTTACCTGCGTGTTTACAGCCGAGCTGGCTCCAGTTGCAGCAATCACCAGGAGCCAGTCAGCCCAGCTAACAGCAGCTGCAACCCCTGTCCCCCTGCATTTGGGACCCACGGCACAGTGGCCTCTGCGGAGACCGGGCAGGTAAGCCAGACTAAGTCGACTTCTGATACGGACCTACTGTACTGCTCCCTTTGTCTGTTCCCAGTTCCCCCGACATAGCAGCATAAATAAAGGTACTGTCCCGGCCAGCTTTATTCTAAAGCTTGCCGGGTGTTTAGCGGGCTAACCGCAGGGCTTCTCTCCGTTTAAAACGGAGTTTCCCGCGTGGCGGCCGCTTCAATAGATAAGCGCTAATGGCGCTTATTATTGAAAGCGCCCGAGGCGCGGAAAAAACGGCCGAAGATAGCCGCGCGCCACCCGCAGCTATTTTTAAACTGCGGGGGCAGCCGCATTAGTTTTAAGCTGACCGCCACTGTATAAATACCAAAAGGTTCATTTTAGAAATGTATACCCCTGAAGAAGTCTTGTTCAAAGACTAAACGCGTAGGGTTAATAGGTTGTCACCTACTTTCTATATGTCCCTTATTGTATGTCCAGATGCAATAATACAACTTTTTGAAAATATACCAGCTGGCGTGTGCTTAATCTTTCATTCACTGGAGAAACTTATGCAAACTAAGGAAAGCATTTGATTTGGCTAAGTGGAAAGTCCTCTGTGGATCTTGGAGAGTAACACAGTGCACACGGAGTGTCTGCGCACCTGCTTTTGTGCATGGTTGCGAGAGCAGTCAGAGCGGCTAACGGAGTTCCACCCGGTGAGATGTCAGAGGCTCCGAGTGTCTACTCGCAGGTTACAGTAAAGTAGCTGGAGAGCTGATTATTTATTTATTTATAAAATATTTTACCAGGAAGTAATACATTGAGAGTTACCTCTCGTTTTCAAGTATGTCCTGGGCACAGAGTAAAACAAATAATACATGGTTGCAAATACAGTTACATAAATGAACAGGGTATCCATTATATACAAGACATTGCATGCACAGTTAGAGAAGATGTATATTATAGGCGTATGTAGCAGTTACAGACCAGATCAAAATGTGCGACAGCCTTAGATTTGAAAGAACTTAGACTGGTGGTGGATGTGAGAGTCTCCGGTAGGTTGTTCCAGTTTTGGGGTGCACGTAAGGGAAGGAGGAGCGGCCGGATACTTTGTTGAGCCTTGGGACCATGAACAGTCTTTTGGAGTCTGATCTCAGATGATAGGTGCTGCATGTGGTAGGGGTGAGGAGCTTGGTCAGGTAGCTGGGTAGTTTGCCCAGAAAGTATTTGAAGGCAAGACAGGAAAGGGGAACTTTGCGCCTAGACTCGAGTGATGACCAATCTAGTTCTTTGAGCATTTCGCAGTGATGTGTGTTGTAGTTGCATTGGAGAACGAAATGACAAATTGAATTGAGGAGGGTGTCAAGTTTGACAAGGTGGGTTTGGGGTGCTGAGCCATATACAGCTCAACCCCTTTATAGCGCGATCCGCTATAACACGGTATGAGCGTGGACCCCGAATTTAAAAAAAATATTTTTTTTTAAGTTTTTTTTTTTTTGCACACACTGCACACACTCAATGCACACTGCATACATTCACAGCACACTGCATACATTCACAGCACACTGCATACACTCACAGCACACTGCACACACTCAGCACACTGCACACACTCACAGCACACTGCATACACTCACAGCACATTGCACACACTGAGCACACTGCACACACTCACAGCACACTGCACATACTCACAGCACACTGCACATACTCACTGCACACTGCACACTCACAGCACACTGCATACACTCACAGCACACTGCACACACTGCACACACAGCACACTGCACACACACATATACTGACACACACAGCACACTGCACACACACACTGACCACACACACCACACTGCACAGCACACTGCATACATTCACAGCACACTGCATACACTTACAGCACATGCACACACTCACGCCACACTGCACACACTCACAGCACACTGCACACACTCACAGCACACTGCACACACTCACAGCACACTGCATACACTCACAGCACACTGCATACATTCACACCATACTGCACACACTCACAGCACACTGCACACACTCACAGCACACTGCACACACTCAGCACACACTCACAGCACACTGCATACACTCACAGCACACTGCATACACTCACAGCACACTGCACACACTCACATCACACTGCACACACTCACAGCACACTGCACACACTCACACTGACACACACACAGTCTCACACAGTCAGATACACACACACACACACACAGAGACACACTGTCTCTTTAAGGGAGCTTGCTCTAGCAAGACGGAAGCAGAAGCAGGAAGCATAGACAGGGAGAAGAGCTGCCAGATGCCGGGTAAGTGCTGTGTGCTGTTGCCGCTGCCCCACCGGGTCTGGGAACGCTGGGAGAGTTCTCAGCTTTCCCCCTCCGGCGGACACGGTACCACCACAAAATTAAAAAAAAAAAACATTTTCGGCGGCCATTTTTTTCCCGCGACCCCTTTTATGTCGCGCGTGGCCCCGAGGACCGCGCTATAACGGGGTTAAGCTGTACTATGTCTCCATAGTCGATAATTGGCATTAGCATTTGCTGTGCAATACGCTTTCTGACCAGCAGGCTTAAGGAGGATTTGTTCCTGTAAAGTACACCTAGTTTGGCATAGGTTTTGGATGTCAGGGTATCCCTGACGGAGGTGCAACCAGAGGCAAGCCCTGGGGACTACGGCAAGCGACGGAGCACTGAGGTGTGCGGAGCTGAGCAGGAGAAGGGCTGGCATAGTGCAGTAAGACTGTTTGATGGACCGGACTAACAACCGGGTTAACCACGTGAGCTGTGCACAGAGGGTTGTGGGCTGTGTAGGAGAGGACAACATGGCCATTTGCTAAGGCGCTGCATTGCCAAATTGAACAGGCATCATATACAAACTGGCGGCGTGAAGGTCCCAATACCCACCCTAACCCATCTACATGTAACAAAGTGACACTATGCTAATTGCAAACATCTAATATTGATCTCCGCCAGCTAACTTTTATCTGAACTCTCCACATAGAAGCACAGAGACATTGTGTTCTATTTCCAACTCTCTCCACTCTCTCATAGCTAATGTGTTAATGTCTTGTATGGCACAATGTTGCAAGTGGTTTAAACATAGATACAATTTATCAATTTCAATTGTGCATAAGTAGAGGAATTATTCTCTCTCTTCAGTGGTATATAGTCATATTAACCCTCTATTGACAGATCTACTTTAACATTGTTTTATTTCTAAAATGTGCGCCAGGTGCAACTGATGATATATATAGATATATATATTCATATCAATCAACAGTATACAGGTATTTCTACTGTGATTAGATCTCTTGTTTGTGGCAGGAAGAAGCAGACGGGTCAGTTTCTGAGGGATGCGGTTGACGCTCGGCTGAGGATGCTGATACCATACATTGGGCAGTGGCCACAGGTACACGTCAAAGATATCAACCTAAAGAAATTCTTTCTATAGACGCTCCTAAATAGACGTGAAGTAATTGTGATTGTAAGTGCACAAAGTTATATTTACATATAAACAAATGCACTGCCCAGTGATGTCAGTCAATCTAATATTAAATAATTGAAAAGTGACTTACGTGATAATTATCCTGCTTAAATACAATATGGTGAAACAAGTGAAGTAATAAATCAAAATGCATGTGAAAAATATACAAATTAGCAGTGCACATTAACTACTTCTCAAACCATAAAGTGAGCTGGTTTCAAAGTTCTTCCAAAGTGTAGATTCTATACAAGATTAGGGGAGCAAAATGGGCCACCGCAAAAAGAACAAAAAAAATGGCCACAAAGTAGCGTAATGCGTAATCACTGTGATGAGAGCTAGGGGCCAGTGAGGTGGTTCTACTCGCATTTCCCAAACAAAAACGGGACCACTTGCCATCCTAGCTCCCTTTCATCTCCATTGTTCCCAACCCATAGTGTTTACCCCAGTATCTTTTTCCCTTTTTATTTGTATTTGAAGGCAAGACAGGAAAAATAAACTTTGCACCAAGACTCAAGTGATGTAGTTTTTTGAGCATTTCGCAGTGATGTGTGTTGTAGTTACATTGGAGGACAAAGCGGCATATTGGGTTGTAGAGGGTATGTAGTTTTCTACGGTGAGTTTAGGGTGCTGTATCATATACTAGATCCCCATAGTCTAAAATTGACATTGGCATCTGCTGTGCGATGCGCTTTCTGACCAGCTCGCTTAGAAAGGATTTGTTCCTATAAAGCTGCGGTGCGCAAACTGGGGGGGCGCGCCCCCCTGGGGGGACGCAAGATTGTTTAGGGGGGGCGCAGGAGCAGAGAAAAAAGCCGTCTGTAGCTGCAATTTCTTTTTTGGCCATTAGGTGGCGCTGTGCTACACAGTTACACAGAGGCATCTCCTTCTTGCATCAGCGTGGTGAGTGTGTGTGACATGGGGAGGGGGGGTGAGTGTGAGACTGGGACATGGGGAGGGAGTGTGAGACTGGGACATGGGGAGGGAGTGTGAGACTGGGACATGGGAAGGGAGTGTGAGACTGGACATGGGGAGGGAATGTGAGACTGGGACATGGGAAGGGAGTGTGAGACTGGGACATGGGGAGGGAGTGTGAGAATGGGGCATGGGGGGGGGAGTGTGAGAATGGGACATGTGGAGGGAGTGTGAGACTGGGACATGGGGAGGGAGTGTGAGAATGGGACATGGGGAGGGAGTGTGAGACTGGGACATGGGGAGGGAGTGTGAGACTGGGACATGGGGAGGGAGTGTGAGACTGGGACATGGGGAGGGAGTGTGAGAATGGGACATGGGGAGGGAGTGTGAGACTGGGACATGGGGAGGGACTGTGAGACTGGGACATGGGGAGGGAGTGTGAGAATGGGACATGGGGAGGGAGTGTGAGACTGGGACATGGGGAGGGAGTGTGAGACTGGGACATGGGGAGGGAGTGTGAGACTGGGACATGGAGAGGGAGTGTGAGACTGGGACATGGGGAGGGAGTGTGAGACTGGGACATGGCGAGGGAGTGTGAGACTGGGACATGGGGAGGGAGTGTGAGACTGGGACATGGGGGGGTGAGTGTGAGACTGGGACATGGGGGGTGAGTATGAGACTGGGACATGGGGAGGGAGCGTGAGACTGGGACATGGGGAGGGAGTGTGAGACTGGGACATGGGGAGGGAGTGTGAGACTGGGACATGGGGAGGGAGTGTGAGAATGGGACGTGGGGAGGGAGTGTGAGAGTAGGACGTGGGGATGGAGGTTAGTGTGTGACATGGGGAGGGGTGAGTGTGAGTGTGACATGGGGAGGGGTGTGTGTGTGACATGGGGAGGGGGTGAGTGTGACATGAGGAGGGGGGTGAGTGTGACATGGGGAGGGGGGTGAGTGTGACATGGGGAGGGGGGTGAGTGTGACATGGGGAGGGGGGTGAGTGTGACATGGGGAGGGGGGTGAGTGTGACATGGGGAGGGGGATGAGTGTGACATGGGGAGGGGGGTGAGTGTGGGGGTGTGAGTCTGTCACCCACCCTCTCTCTCTGTGTCCCACCCTCTCTCTCTCTCTGTCACCCACCCTCTCTCTCTCTCTCTCTCTCTCTCTCTCTCTCTCTCTCTCTCTCTCTCTCTCTCTCTCTCTCTCACCCATCCTGTCTGTCTATCTCTGTCTCTCTCTGTCTTTCTCTCTCTCTCCCTCTGTGTGTGTCTGTGTCTCTCTCTCTCTCTCTCTCTCTCTCTCTCTCTCTCTCTCTCTGTCTGTCTGTCTGTCTGTCTTGTTTTTTCCAATTATAAACAGGACAATACTTATTTTCATCTAAAGCATAAAGACCATTTAGCTGTGTAAAACCACAATATAAATGTGAATCACAATAAGAATACCATATAAAATTACCTGTCGGTCCAAAAAACAACATCCACTGGTGAATGGATGTGTAACACTTAAAAAAACCATTATGGCCTGTATTAAAAAAAAAGTGGGTGTGGTCTATCTATTCACGGTCACAGTAAACAGAAAAACCAATGTAAATAATCTCATTCCATAAGGGGATACCTCAGATGTTTGAAATGTCTCTTCCGGATCAGAAATGGAGAGATAGACACATATAACAGCCTTCCTCTGGATGTGACAATCTCTTGTACTCACAGTTTCTCCACAGCTTCCCCACGCTTTGCAGCGCTTCACAGGGGACAATATTGAATGGGTAAATGTTAGCTGGTCTCTAGGTTATTCCCCAGCAGTAGAGGGTACCCTCACTTTATCAGCGTTCCTTTGGAGATTGATCTACCCACAGGTGCTCACATGGGTTCCTGGATTTCACCAAACCGCACGGTGTTCACCGTAAGTGAGTGTAGTAGATTTTTCTCTCGGCTGATACACAACTGATCTTAATTGGACGCTTCCCAGCTTGAAGAATTTGTCCAAAAACTCCCCACGCTTTGCGGCACTCACAGTGGGCAGATTATTGGTGCCTGGAATTCCCCATGCTGTACAAAAATCACAGGGAGAGAGTATGGTCCATATACTGTATTGCTCTCTGGGGATGTAGAGCTGATTTCAGTAAGACGCTTCAAAGAGCTGTGTAATTCGGAATGATATTATTTCACACTTTACCAGGCAAAGATTGATATACTTGCTCAAAGATTAGTATATTACTGTGCAGAATATCTCTATTTGTATCACCCAACGTTTCATCGTATCAAATGACTTCCTTCGGGGTATGTTTCTTGAGAGGTAATGAATGATCTACAGTGTATATATACCCCTCAGAAACCAGGATGGTCAATTAGAGACGCGTATCTCTCAATCAAGTTAATAATGATGATTAACAATAATTTTAAATACAGCTCATACCTTCCACAACGTTGTGCTGTATTAATAAATATAGTTCTGTATAAATGCAGTTATCTTAAGATAAAAAACAGATAAATAGAGGTTTTTAATTGCAATGCTAAACCTACATTATACTGTAACATATTACAACATGAGAGGATTAAATCGATGTTATACTGTGTAAGAAAAAGACTCCATATATAATATAAAAACCAAAGTGATTCTGTCTAAAAACAGACACATAGACGTTTTTAAGTTGCAATACTAAGCCTGCAACATATTCAAATATAAGGCCTCGGGCATAGACACTTTGCCCGTGCGGAGGCGCGCTGAGGCTCAGGGAAAGCGGTGCTTTCCCTGGCCTTAGAGCGCGCGCCGTCTGGAGGCGGGCCAGTGACGTCATGGAGCTGGTTCGCCCTCATTGGGAGAACCGCTCACGTGACCGGCGAGCGCAGAAACTTAACATTTGTTAAGACACACGCTTCTGCAGGCGTGTGGAAGCATGCGCGAGCGCCTGCTAAAGCCGCTCTCATTACGGCTGCAGGGGCTCAGTGCCGAGCAGCAGCGCGCCTCAGCACGGGCGCTGACCATGCCCGAGGCCTAATAGCTACATGAGAAGACAGTCAGATACTTACTAATGTATGGATAGAGTATATATCTATTATAAAAACCTGAATGATTCTCTTGTAAAGGGCATGAAAATAGGAAGGAATAAATGTATCAGATAAACAGAAACTAAAAATATGAACTATGTATTATAGACCCTAGCGGATGTAGTATGAAAAAAAAAAATAGGCTCAAATAAACAATGGTTCTGATATCAAGATTTTTATTTAACCTGTTTATCTGACAGGTTCACATTTAAAATATGGATTTGGTTTTTAGAGGCTTCATACTTTTCCCATTATTTATCAGTCCTTGATAAAAGTCTTATAGCCTGAAACGCGTAGATGTGTCACCTGCTGCTGCTGTGGGGGGCTATGTTTGATCCTTTTACACATTAAAGTGTTTTTTATGATACCGTGAGCTTCCTCCTGCTTCCTTGGCAGTGCACTGCCCTTCTCATCCATTCCTATTTTTATTTATCACTTACTATTTATTCAATAGCACACATCACTTATAAATATTTCATATTTACATTGATCACACATTTATAGTCACATTTATTTCTGGATTTAGCGCTGATACTTCTTTATTGTGTATGTATAAAAAATATATATATATATATATATATATATATACAGTGCTTGACAAATCACCCAAAAATCCACTCGCCGAACCAAAAAATCTACTCGCCACCTAGCCCCGCCCATAGCCACGCCCCTAGTCCTGCCCCCCAACATTACAATTAGCCCTCGTTAGGTGCGTGTGTGTGACTAGTTTCCTGCACCCATTAACCAGTGTCAGGATGCCCCCGCTTCACAATATCTAAAGCAGCAATCCCGCCTGGGATCTTACCTGATCTGCAGTCCCTCAATGTCCAGGTACCCTCATTCCCGCAATGTTATACATTGGAGGGGAGGTGTTCCTTACCTGTCTTCTGGGTTAGGGGGGATTCCGATTGTCTCCCATGTGAAGCTTGAGTGTAGGTATATTTCAATTAAGATATATAGGGTAAACTTAGATATCCAGATCCAGAGTGTGGGAGACAGACAGAGAGGAGAGAGAGACACAGACAGAGAGGAGAGAGAGACACAGACAGAGAGGAGAGAGAGACACACAAAGAGAGAGGAGAGAGAGACACAGACAGAGAGGGGAGAGAGAGAGAGACACAGACAGAGAGGAGAGAGAGAGGGAGAGGCACACAGACAGAGAGGAGAGAGAGAGACAGACAGAGAAGGGGCAGAGAGGGGAGAGAGAGACAGAGGAGAGAGAGATACAGACAGAGAGAGGGGAGAGAGACAGAGCGAGGGGAGAGAGAGACAGAGAGAGGGGCGAGAGAGACAGAGAGAGGGGCGAGAGAGAGAGAGGGGTGAGAGAGACAGAGAGAGGGGAGAGAGACAGAGAGAGGGGAGAGAGAGACAGAGAGAGGGGCGAGAGAGACAGAGAGAGGGGCGAGAGAGAGAGAGAGGGGGAGAGAGACAGACAGGGGAGAGAGACAGAGACGGGAGAGAGACGGAAGAGGGGAGAGAGAGAGACGGAAGAGGGGAGAGAGATGGAAGAGGGGAGAGAGAGAGACGGAAGAGGGGAGAGAAAGAGACGGAAGAGGGGAGAGAGAGAGACGGAAGAGGGGAGAGAGAGAGACGGAGGAGGCGACTGACTGATTGATTGGGGGGGGGGTGACTGATTGGTGTCCTGCACACCCACACACCCACTCTCTCTCTCATATATACACACACACACACTCTCATACACACACACTCCCATACACACACACACACACACACACTCCCATACACACACACACACTCCCAAACACACACACACACACACTCCCATACACAAACACACACTCCCATACAAACACACTCCCATACACACACAATCCCAAACACACACACACACACACACACACACACACACACACACACACACACACACACACACACACACACACACACACACACACACACACACACACACACACACACACACACACACACTCCCATACATACACACACACACTCCCATACACACACACACACTCCCATACAAACACACTCCCATACACACACAATCCCAAACACACACACACACACACACACTCCCATACACACACACACTCCCATATACACACACACCCATACACACACACACTCCCATACACACACACACTCCCATATGCACACACACACTCCCATACACACACACACACACACACACACTCCCATACAAACACACTCCCAAACACACACACACACACTCCCACACACACACACACACTCCCATATACACACACACACACACACACACACACACACACACACACACACACACACACACACACACACACACACACTCCCATACACACACACACACACTCTCCCATACACACACACACACACACACACACTCTCCCATACACACACACACACTCTCCCATACACACACCCACTCCCATACACACACACTCTCCCACACACACACACACACACACTCTCCCATACACACACACACACACTCCCCCCCCCCCCACACACACACGGGGGAGGGGGGGTGAGGAAGAGAGGAAAGGCCGCGACAAGCAGCACCACTGCCCGCGTGCCAATCCCCCGCCTCGCGCGGGCAGCAGGAGCACCGGAGACGAGCACCCCAGCCTCGCGGGGACGAGCACCCGGAACAGGGAGGAGCATCCCCGCACCCACATCCCGTCCGGCGGGCAGCGGGAGCGCCGGGGACGGAGAGGAGCGCCGGAGACGAGCACCCCCGCTTCGCGGGGACGAGCGACAGAGAGGAGCATCCCAGCTACCACCTCCCGTCCGGCGGGCAGCGGGAGCGCCGGGGACAGAGTATCACCTCTACTAGCACCTCCCGCCTCAATTGCTGGATTTGTAAAATAAATAAATAAATAATAAAAAAAATTTTTATCACAGAACCGCGTGTGCTGAGCAGCCATTAAGCGGGGTCGCCATGGGGGCAAATCCGGCCACCCTTGTCGACCGGATTTGTCGAGCACTGTATATATATATATATGAAAAAAGAAAGGTGCCCAAATATAACTAACAAACAGTAACCTGTGTATAAGTGGATGCTGCCACAATGTAAGGAAAACACACAATTCCAATATATAGAAGGGTAAAGAAAAAACAAAAGGCGCAAACCACTGACCACAATGCTTAAGTTACTAAACAATAGCAATACAATAATGATGCAATGAAAGTCCAATCTGTAGAATCCTGGATTGCGTGGGATCTACGTATAAATGAAAAAGATAGCCAAATATGGAGAAGTAAGTATGTATTAATGACACACAGAGTAAGCACAGATCCTACTTACGAAATCACAGAGTAAAATGTGTATGTCAGGATTAAAATCCTTGTCAGGAACTGTAATACAGGAACTGTTAGTCGCAATTAGCTGCAGGAATCACTCCAAAAGACGCCGACTGATCTCCCCCTCAGCTCCTCGGCTGGAAACCTTGCGATATTTGCGTGATGATGCTCCGCTTTAGCTTCTGAGTAAACAGAAGCTCCTCCGTGGGTGAAATCAGCCACAAATGCCACTAAGAGCGGTTACAGAGTTCCAATTGCCTTGAATAACGCATACAGTTCAGCAAGTATATAAAATCCAAGGGACAAGGTCAAGACAACCTTGTCTCTACGCGTTTCGTCTAAAAAGACTTTATCATGGGGTATGTGGTTACACCCGTGTGAGGTATCTAAATAGGCTGGAATCTACTATGATTGGTCCAAATATGACCTATCGCACCAGCCTAATAGAATCCCCACACAGGTGACAGGTGCAGATAATGAGGTAATAACCCATATCATATAAAATTAACTACCGTCTAAGAACAATTAATGCACATAAATTTATAAAAAAATGACAATACATAATACAAATTCATAATAATATATACAATTATAATTGTATAAAACAGCAAAGATATTAGTAATGGAATGTCAAACATACAGAGAAAAAAATATATATGATTGGAGACAAAGTGGGTACTAAGTCAAAAAGGCACCCAGATCTATATCCACATTTAATCCCAGTGGGACCAGTGTTTTGACCATATGTATCCACTTTGTCTCCAATCTAGAAATGGAATTGACAACGTCCCCTCCCCTCCAACTCAGGGGTACCTTGTCAGTACCCATACAAAGAATCCCCGCGGGGTTACTGTCATGAAATTCCGAGAAATGTTTAGACAAATGATGTTGTTGGAAACCTTTTTGTATATTTGTGATATGTTCTGCAAAACGAATTTTTAATTTTCTTATTGTACGCCCAATGTATTGCTTATTGCATGGGCACCGTATAAGGTACACAATATTAGTTGAGTCACAGGTTATGAATTGTTCTATATTATGGATATCACCCGTATGAAAGGATTTAAATGATTTGATGCTTTTAGCCCCATGCACATCTAGTTTGCAAGTTTTACATTTAAGGCACCTATAAAAGCCCTTAGCATCCAAAAATGTTGTGCTAGAGACTATTTGGTGAGCTGGTTTTAAGCAGCTAGGTGCCAATTTGTTTTTTAAGGTGTTAGATTTTCTAAATAACACACATGGGGTTTTAGGTAAATGTGACTGAAGAATAGTATCTTTTAGAACCAAATGCCAATGTTTATGTATCACTTTTTTAATATCTGAAGCTAAAGGATTAAATTGTGTAATAAACGGAACATCTATTATACCAGTATTATTAGTGTTTAGTGTTTGTTTGGAATTATATTTTAGAAGGTCTTTTCTGTCAATATTTTGAATTTTAGAATAGGCTTTTTTATATTTTTTGGTTTCAAATTTGGATAGCATGGTTTTTGCCTGCTGTTCATATATGCTATTATTAGAGCAGTTTTTCTTTACTCCTCTAAGTTCTCCTTGTGGAATATTTTCAAGCCAAGGCCTGTAATGATTACTATCCGCCTCAATGTAGTTGAGGCAACTCACCGGTTTGTGAAAGGTTTTAGTTTGAATTTGACCTTACTCAATATAAATAAGTAAGTCAAGAAACTCTAAATCAACAGTGCTAAACTTGTGAGTGAATTTTAGATTATAATCATTTTTATTTTAAATATTCAATAAATAATAATAGTGAGTCGTGATCACCATCCCAAATGAAAAATATATCGTCCACAAATTTGGTCCGTGTATGTGTGTGCGTGTATATATATATATATATATATATATATATATATATATATATATATAATTGGTTACCAGCCTGGATGCTCTGCTAACATCTCCATGATGATATATATATAGATATATAGATATATATATATATATATATATATATCATCATGGAGATGTTAGCAGAGCATCCAGGCTGGTAACCACGGCAACCCAACAAGTTTCAGAACTCCATTACTTTCTCAAGGGCGAATGGCTGTCATTCACCCCTGAGAAAGGAACCAATTAGTTCTGGAAAGCATTGGGGAGGAAAACCATAGCAGAATATTGCCCTGAAGATTGTTAGATGGGTTGCCCCTGTATATTTTTGTATGCAGTGTCTTGTTACCTTTGGTTTTTTTTTCTTTGCAGGCTTTGGGGCTCTTGCTGCTTCCACAGAATATTCCCTCCAGTTTTAAGCTGCTCACAGGGATGGTGGATGACATGTGGCATTATGCAGGAGACCATTCTAAAGATGTGAGTTTTGGGCCATCTGTGATGTAGAATGGAACATAGCAGTACTAAGAGGGGGCTTGTTACTAAACTGCTGTAGCATATTTTCGAACACTGACGATTCTGGGATGAGTGTCCCATCTCCTGTACAGTCAGCCCTCTTTGAAGGCTGGCAGGATCCACTGGATAGCTTCTAAATTCTCCCATACTCTTAGATTGTCTGATAGGCGCTTGCGTACACATATATATTTATACATATATATATTCATATATATACAGGCATACCCCGGTTTAAGGACACTCACTTTAAGTACACTCGCGAGTAAGGACATGTCGCCCAATAGGCAAACGGCAGCTCGCGCATGCACCTGTCAGCACGTCCTGAACAGCAATACCGGCTCCCTACCTGTACCGAAGCTGTGCGCAAGCGGGGAGACTATAGCGCCTGTTACAAATGCGTTATTTACATCAGTCATGAACGTATAGGATGATTGCCGTGCAGTACATGCATCGATAAGTGGAGAAAAGGTAGTGCTTCACTTTAAGTACATTTTCACTTTACATACATGCTCCGGTCCCATTGCGTACGTTAATGCAGGTTATGTGTGTACAGTACTGACCCGCGTGCGCGCCTCTCACCTCTCTCACCTTGCTTGCTCCCATTCATTTTATTTGAATAAAGCCTACTGTATTTATTTTGGATACAAATGCATTATTTACATCAGTTATGCACATATACGATGTTTGCAGTACAGTACATGCATTGTAAAGTGGAAAAAAGGTAATGCTTCACTTTAAGTACATTTTCACTTTACATACATGCTCCGGTCCCATTGCGTATGTTAAAGCGGGGTATGCCTGTAGATCCAATCCTTAAGATAAAGTCCAGAAAAATGTTGAATAGTTGTTTCCAGTTGGAGGGGGTTTGCATGTCTTAGACAGGTCTGCAACCCCACCTTTCACCATTATCATCCAGCACACAGCACTTCCACTGCAGCAAGGGATTCTGGGAAATGACATGCAAATGAGCACACAGTGCCACCTTTTGCTTCAAAACCATTATATATATATATATATATATATATATATATATATATTTTTTATGCTGTGTCACAGTAGCTGGCACACACATATACAAAAAGAACACCTGATGCTAGTCCCATAAAGAATAAGGATGATGTTACCAGATGGTGGTCCAGTAAGAAGAGACAGCACACACGGGATATACTTGAAAGGGATGTATTGAACACTCAAAAACCAACGTTTCGGTTCCTGCAAACGGAACCTTCCTCATGAAAATGTAGCAATTGCATATGAAAGCGTGACCGTCGCGTCAATGCTCCGTGCCCTGCTACAGTGTTAATGGGGCTGGATAGTTGCGCATAGGCGCCTGGGTGCTGTTATGCAGTTGGGGCAGCCAACTGCGGATAGGAGAGACGCTACGGGTCACACTTGCGTGGTTCATTTCACACGGCGATCCAGCTGATCCAGGTAGCCTGCACGCTGGGGTCTCGTCATTATGTTGACACCACACACACACCAATGGACTGTGTATGCTGCATTAGGGGTGGAGATACACAGACCTATGAGGTTGGTTATGGTTCCCTATTGTTGATGTGCCTATCAGTTGTGTTCCTTATAGTGACATGACTACAATCAGGACTGTGATTGGTACATTCAGAGCCAGCTGTAGCTGCTGATTTTCGCGGGTGTTTGAGTTGTTTTTATTGGTTAATTGGGTGTTTTAGGTGCACTGGTGGGGGTATATGTTACAGTGGCTTTCATTTTAACACTGTACAACCCTGAGGAAGGTTCCGTTTGCAGGAACCGAAACGTTGTTTTTTGAGTGTTCAATTCACCACTTTGAAGTATATCCCGTGTGTGCTGTCTCTTCTTACTGGACCACCATCTGGTAACATCATCCTTATTCTTTATAGGACTAGCATCAGGAGTTCTTTTTGTATATGTGTGTGCCAGCTGCTGTGACAAGATAGATAGATAGATAGATAGATAGATAGATAGATAGATAGATAGATAGATAGATAGATAGATAGATAGATAGATAGATATTCGCACACAATGGTTTATCTGGAGAGTCAGAAGCTTCAGGCAACTCTGTTTACCTGCAGAATTCTGGTAACTGCTTGCTGTGAGTTTGACGACAGAGATGGACATCTTTTTCCTTGGTATTGGGAGACAGCAGTCAGGTGGAAAGAGGTGGGTGAGAGGAGTGGACATGTTGTAATGGAAATTCTAATGGCAGGGGGCACAGAAAAGATTAGTGTAGTCCAAGAGAGTTGGAGATCATGAGCAGAGCATAGTGGCTTTGTGGTTAAGTGTTAGGAGAGAAGGTTTTATATCTCGGGAGAAGCAGTGTCATGGAGAGTTTATGTGAACATTAGGGCCTTCTGCTTGAGTCTGAAAGATATGGGTAGCAAGAGAATGGAGAGAGCAATGTTTAATTTCCAATCTGGATCTTGATCATCATACTTAGTTTGACCTGTCAAACATTTCCAATATTGTGGAGCAGTATATGCTGCCTTCCCTTTGACTGAGTATCTCCTTCCCACAGGTCAGCTGGTACACACGCCGTGCAGTGCTAGCAGGCATTTATAATACCACTGAGCTTGTGATGCTGCAGGATTCCTCCCCAGACTTTGAGGACACCTGGAGCTTCCTAGACAACCGCATCTCTGAGGCCATGAACATGGGGATCTCCGTGAAGAAAGTACAGGTGCAACTAGTGACATTTAATCGGAAATTCATATTTTCTATACCAAATAGAAATATCACTTGTGAGCACATTCACATCAAAGACAGATCTGCAATCCTGCCTTTCCCCATAATCTATTAGCATACAATGCTTCCACTGCAGCCAGGGATTCTGGGTAATGACATGCAAATATGCACACAGTGTGTGTCACCTTTCGCTGCTTATCTATTTTATAACATGAACCCCTATAAGCTTATGCCTGCTGTGTTACACCGCTTTTTCAGCACCGCCCTGGGTTAAAAAAAAGTGCCCAGCCAGTAAACCTACACAGTCTGCTGTTTCGATCTTTTGGGTCTCATCAGTGTGAGGCTGGTTATACTGACTTTCCATAGAATTTAGTGGAAAATATTGGATTGGTACTGTATATCATGTCATATCCCACAAGGGAGAACAATGACACATACTATGTTCCAATAGGTATTATCCTTTTAAATGTGCGGAAAATGTTAACAAGTATTACAGCATATACATGAATAGAATGGTTGTGTCAGACAGGCACATTCAAAGTGTAGTTATAGACAGCACATTTTTAATATAGAATTGAAGCAGGTGGTGTTAATTTCGGCTCCTGGGACCCCTTACTCCCGGAGACACTCAACTTATCTGCTCTGGCTCATCAAGCAGGGCTTGCAGGTTTGAAGCTCCCCTCGTCACATGGGCCAATAGAAAGCTGCACCGATGACTTCACTGCTTGCTATTGGCCCACAGGGCCTGAGATCTCTGTACTGCGGACATATTGTGAACCTGCTTGTTGAGTGGAGGAGCTACCGGCACCTAATTTGCAGGTAGGTATCTCTGGAAGCATGGGGTCCCGGGTTCAGCTCCGGAGACCCCCTCCTTCAATCCTATATTTAAAAAAAAAAATTGACAAAAATACGTATCCTAAAATGGAAAATATGAGTGTTTCCTTAAGCTGCCTTGCCATGTTTATTCATTAGTTATGTCCAACATGCTGTTTACACATTCTAGATTCACACACACCTGCACACGTTGTTCACTTTTACATGTATTATCTCTGCCTAGGTAGCATTAACGGGGGAGGCCCTTGTGCAGGGGCTGATTGGAGCTGCCGTCACAGTAAGTCTTGTGCTCTAAAACCTTATCATAGAGAACTGCAGAGTGCGAATTCACCCCTCCCCTGCCATAGAGAAATAAAGCATCACTTAAACCAATATACTGTAAGTAGGGATATAGGATATAGTATCTGTCGTCTAAATTTAGCATAGGTTGAACTTGATGGACGCATGTCTTTTTTCAACCTCATCTACTATGTAACTATGTAACCCATTCACTGCCATAAAGAGCGTGTCTTAACTCTTTTTCTACTGTACCATAGAGCATCTGTTAACCCTTTCCTTGCTATATAGAATCCATCATTGCTTTAACCTTTCTGTATGATGGAAGAGAAAATACAATGAACCCTTTACCTGCAGAGAGATCTTATACTTAGAGAGCTGCAGAACACTACTTAACCTTTCACAGCCTTAGAAACCTCCAAAACAGCCTGGCACCATATTGCCCCTCTCCTCCCCCAGGCCTGGCATCCTCACCCCTCTCCTCCTCCCCTAGGTCTGCACTCACCCTTTCCCTTCTCCACTCCCTCCCCCCCCCCGGCCTCCCCCCCGGGTTGGGGCCGCAGGAAAGGCTGGCAGACCCGGGATATGGCCTGCGCATGAGCCACCCTCGCCCACCCGCCTTGCTCCTCCAACACCCGGCCCGCTCACCTTGGCCAAGGCCGCCAGGCCCGGCTGCCAGACGCCCACCACCTCCTCAGAATTAACCGGAGCCGTGGCGGGAGAGCAGAGGTGAGGGTGTCCGGAGCAGCAGGCTTGAGGGTGTTGCGTCCCGGATCAGACGGAGTGACAGCCACTAGGGAACGTTGCCGGGAGCCTGCTGTGCCGGTCGGAAGTTGGGGAAACTACGGATAGGCCTTTGACGCTGCGTATTGCTCAGCAATAGGGAATAGGTGTCGGAGAGAAGGAAGGAGGCTGAGGGGGGCCGCATGGGCCGTAAGGGGGGGCAGCAAGGATTGACACATGGGGGCCGCAAGGGTTGCCACATGGGGGAAGGAGGGAACGCGGGATGCAATGGAGGCAGGCAGTGTAGTAAGGCAGGGAGTAACACAAGCAGCAAGGCCCAGGATAGACCAGGAAGAGCTGGTTCAATGTGCAGGATTATATAGAGCCTGGCTGCTGGCCAAAAAAAATAAAAATTCAGCACAGAACCGCGTGTGCTGCAGGGACGGGAGTCGCCAGGGGGCAAATTATTTATACAAAACAAGATGGAGGCTGGGTGCACACCAAAATGTAGAGAAATTTAAAAGTATACTTAACAGTTCAGGTGCTTGCCGACGGACAGGGAACACCAACCGGTCCAAGGGTAAATACAAGAAAGATTAAAACGACAGCACTCACAGGTGGGGAAAAAAGAGAATTTTAATCCAAAATCATCAGGCAGTAAGACAAAACCCCAGAGTGACGCACATATCAGACCTACTGGTCTTTTCTCAAGCTCTGTGTATATATGTATGTATATATATTTATATATGAATACCAGCAAAGAGAAAGGGTCCCTATAAGAGCACTCAAGCAAAGGTGATATATAAAATCAATTTATATATCACCTTTGCTTCAGTGCTCTTATAGGGACCCTTTTTCTTTGCTGGTATTCATTTATACTTGTCCCTAGCACCGTCATTAGGCTGTTATTTTTATCAGTGTACCTACTTTTTATTTGGGCAATTTTGTATTATTTATCTAGTTAGTCGCAGGCTTTAATTGTGTTGTTTTCACACACACACACACACAAACACAAACACACGTGAAGAAGAAAGTACACCAACTTTGAATTCCATGGTTTTACATATCAGGACATAATAGCAATCATCTGTTCCTTAGCAAGTCTAAAAATTAGGTAAATACAACCTTAGATGAACAACAACACATGACATATTACTCCGGGTCATGATTTATTTAACAAAAATAAAGCCAAAATGGAGAAGCTATGTGTGAAAAACTAAGTACACCCTTACTGCTTCCATAGGAATTAAGCTGCTAAGTAGCAGACAGGTGCTGCTAATCAAATGCCCTTGATTAATTGATAATCAGCAAGTGTGACCACCTCCATAAAAGCCAAAGTTTTAGCAGTTTGCGGTCTGGAGCATTCAGGTCTGTGTTAACACAATGCCAAGGAGGAAAGACATCAGCAATGATCTTAGAGAAGTAATTGTTGCTGTCCATCAATCTGGGAAGGGTTATAAGGCCATTTCCAAACAATTTCAAGTCCATCATTCTACAGTGAGATTATTCAAAAGTGGAAAACATTCAAGACAGTTGCCAATCTTACCAGGAGTGGGTATCCCAGCAAATTCATCCCAAGGTCAGACCGTGCAATGCTCAGAGAAATTGCAAAATACCCGAGAGTTACATCTCAGACTCTACAGGCCTCAGTTAGCATGTTAAATGTTCATGACAGTACTATTAGAAAAAGACTGAACAAGTATTGTTTGTTTGGAAGGGTTGCCAGGAGAAAGCACTCTCTCTCTAAAAAGATCATGGAAGCACGGCTTAGGTTTGCAAAGTTGCATCTGAACAAACCACAACACTTCTGGAACAATATCCTTTGGACAGAAGAGACCAAAGTGGAGATGTTTGGCCATAATGCACAGCGCCCTGTTTGTCGAAAACCAAATACAGCATAGAAGCTCAAACACCTCATACCAACTGTCAAGCACGGTGGTGGATGGGTGATGATTTGGGCTTGTTTTTGCAGCCACAGAACCCGGGAACCTTGCAGTCATTGAGTTGACCATGAACTCCTCTGTATACCAAAGTATTCTAGAGTCAAATGTGAGGCCATCTGTCCGACAGCTAAAACTTGGCCGAAATTGGGTCATGCAACAGGTCAATGATCCCAAGCACACCAGCAAATCTACAACAGAATGGCTGAAAAAGAAAAGAATCAAGGTGTTGCAATGGCCCAGTCAGTCAAAGTCCAGACCTCAACCCGATTGAAATGCTGTGGCTGGACCATAAGAGAGCTGTGCATAACAAATGCCCACAAACCTCAATGAGCTGAAGCAACGTTGTAAAGAAGAGTGGGCCAAAATTCCTTCACAAATATGTAAGAGACTAATAAAGTCATACAGAAAACGATAACTTCAAGTTATTGCTGCTAAAGGTGGTTCTACAAGTTATTGAATCATAAGGTGTACTTAGGTGTACTTAGTTTTTTACACATGGCTTCTCCATTTTGGCTTTATTTTTTTAAATAAATCATGACACGGTGTAATATGTCATGTGTTGTTTATCTGAGGTTGTATTTACCTAATTTTAAGACCTGCTTAGGAACATATGATTGTTATTATGTCCTGATATGTAAAACCATAGAATTCAAAGAGGGTGTACTTTCTTTTTCACATCACTGTATATACATATACTGTATATGTGTATTTTAGCCTTTTTCTTTAAATCTTCCCAAATATGGTATGGTATTAACCTTTTGTGTCCCTCATCTCATATTAATCCTTTTGAGGATTAGCGCTACTATATTTGTCTTTTTATATATATATACATTCCAAGAGACACTGTTTTTAAGTTATCCTTGCTTCATTCATTGTAACATCGCCGGAAGAAGAGATCAGTGTATCTCGAAAGCTCGCACAAATAAAAGCATTTCGTTAGCCACAGAACGGTATCATCTATTTATTTTTTGATTATTGAAGCTCGGCTAACACGGTACTGATACCTCATATATATATATATATATATATATATATATATATATATATATATATATATATGTGTATGTGTGTGTATATATATATATATATATATAATGTATGTGTGTATATATATATATATATATATATATATATATACATACACACATACTACTTGTATATATTGTAGCTCCCCTATTGCTGATGTTTATCTCTTCCTATCTTATAGTTAAAGAATTTAACAGGACTGAACCAACGCCGGTGAAAGGAGAGAAGCAATGAGGGAGCATCTGTGTGATCCCGAACCCTTAGATCTCCACACTCCATGTCCCCTCTTCCGACTGAGTGCTGTACTTCCGGCGCTGTATGAGACATGCAGCTTGTGTGATAAAGTTATTTGTACACTGAGTGCTGTACTTCCGGCGCTGTATGAGACATGCAGCTTGTGTGATAAAGTTATTTGTACACTGAGTGCTGTACTTCCGGCGCTGTATGAGACATGCAGCTTGTGTGATAAAGTTATTTGTACACTGAGTGCTGTTGGCTTTATTGAAGAGTAAATGTACAAGAACAGGGTTATTACATGTGTTAATATATCTATATATCTCCAGAAAAAGTACGCGCTAAGAGATATTTTCACTGCCCACTCATTTAAACATTTGTAGACTCTACGGGGCATTGGAAACAAAATAGAAAATGCGCTCAGGACTGTGACATAGTTAAAAACAAGTGATATAGATAAACAACTTAGGTGAATCTATAATGTGATATATATAAAACAATACATCAAGTGCTGTGTTCAACCATAAATTTAAACCTGTTGCTAGGTATGTGATGGAGGTATGCTGCTGTATTCCGTGGACTGACTCCACAAACCACACGTACTAGATAAAAACAAAAGAAAAGACAGTGCAAAACCTCATAGTGTAGTATTAAAAATATATATTGTGACAGCAGGTGAGTATCTCACGTACATCAATTTAGATATTTAAAAGCATGGCATGTTATGGACATGTTACCACTCCGCTACCGCAACTGCACACGACAGTCAGAGTGATCGATGAGGTAGGTTCCTCTCTCTCACAGGATATCGTCTCTGCAACTTCTGCCGGTGTGTAGGTCGCAGGTAAGGGGGGAGATGTTGGCTTCAATCTGGAAGCATTCTATTTCTCGTGGATGCGTGTGCGTCCGGTATACAGCAGACTTCTGATGACGTCACCAGAGTTCCGTCGCGTGTTTGTACCGGAAGGGGCTGGATAGAAATGTCCGTGAGGATACTAGCCTCACAATGAGCTTCAATGTCCAAAGATGCAATCAAAGAGGCACTGGAACGCGCCTTCCAACGCGTTTCATTATAGAGTAACTTCGTCAGGGAATATCTGAGGTTCTCATTGGTAATTACTTATAGCTTCAAAACTCTCCTGATTGGCTGTTGATGAATTGGAACAGCCCATACTTCTAATTGATATTAAAGGATATACCTATACTCTGCCTACAAAAGGGGGGGTGTTATATAAAAGAGGAGGTTAAAAAACAATGATTTAATTCCACTAAACATAACAATTTTATACATATGGATGAAAAATATATGAATATAAAAACATCTAAAAAACAGAAGAAAACATAGGTTAATGACATTATAAATAAGGATAAACACAAATTATTCTGGAAGCCAGAGGATCACGTGGTTATGACTTAGCTCAGATAGTGCCAACTCACCCTCTTTCCTAAGCACGACAAGATCTGTTTCTTTTCTTAGTTTTATTGAGGGAAAACAGGATAAGGTACAGTCTCTTGTGTAGAGGTGTACTGTAGGTGTCTCTGTGTGTGCTCAGTATTCAAGGGAGGTGAAAAGATACTTCTTCATCACCATTACAGGGATTACAGCAGGGTACTCACAAGTCCAGGGAAAATGGTGGAAAGAAGGTGGTGATGCATACTGGGTGATAAAATGGTCTGGGGACAAACCATCTGTGGGCAGAACAGAGGGGGAGAAAGCAGACCAGCCCATTTGAGAGGAAAGCTGGGGCTGCCATGACAACTCACAGGAGTGTCTGGGGAAGCTGCAACATGTAACAGAAATGTTGCATCTTAATGCAGCATACTGCTGGAAGAGGGGAACTGGCACTGTGTTTGTGAGCAGAACCTAACACATGCAGCTGGCTCTAATAAGCTGACAAGCAGGGCTGCAATGAAAGGGGGGTTAAAACAAAAGTGGAGACAGGGGTATTCCTGTTCCATGACACTCCCCGTCTGGTATCTGTAGATACCACTATATGGCAGGCTATGTGGAACATATGTGCAATACATACAACATAACGATATACTGCAAAAGTCCATATTTCCATAGCAATGTGATACCGGCCGGTACCACTGGCGTCAAAGTCCTTTGGCCAGGCCTTCCAGTAAGGGAAGCCAGGTGGATGCACAGCTCTTGGTTAGCTTGGCGCAACACAATGTCTTTTGTAAGAGTCTCTGGCACTGCTTCCATTTAGCCTTGTGAGAAAACAGTTCTTTTGTCCCTGTAGTTTTACCCACAGAGTACATCCCCTTGTAGGTGTGCCAGTCGTGGTAGCTTGTCGCTCTATCGCCTGGCGTTCGGCAGAAGGAGATGGCTTTTGGCTCCTTGCGGAAGTGGAACAACACTTCTGGACGACTGGTTGTCGAATCTAGTCCAGTAACGAGGGCGTCTTTCAGAGAGATTCCCTGAAGCTGAATACTGGGGTTGAACATTACCCGGATTTGATCGGGTTCCTGGGGGTGGTAGGCCCCAGATGATTGGAGGTACCGGCATTCTTCACCTTTCTCCATTAGAGGTGCTGGCTTTGCGTGGCCGGTAAAGACTATTTTCTGGATGAATGCCACGAGGTTGTTTTCGGTCTCTGGTTCCCTTTTTAGATCGCGGAGGCGCGAAGTGAACCTAGAGATGGCATGTTCTCCATTGTTTGGGAAGCGTCCTTTTGGTGGATGGGATGGTAGCGGAGCCACCCAACTGCTTAGTCCGTCTTTAGAGAGCTCCTTAACAGTTAACCTCAGGAATCCTTTATCTTCCCCTGATGGTGTTCGTTTGCCGTCCCTTGTTGTTTGGAACGCTGTGCACCGTAGGTCGTCGGCGCATTTTTCTTGCACGAGAACATCTCCACGTCGTTTGGTGGAACACTTCTGCGTCTCTCTGTTGACTGCCATCGGGAGGTTATTGTCTCCCTGGACGTAACGAAGAACAGTCTCTTTTGTCCTAGTAAATCCCTTCGTGGAGTGTCTCTGTGACTGTCTCTTTTTAGACGTGTGAGAGGACAGTCTTTTTGACACTGTGGCTTCGCCTGTGGGGCGCAATTCTTTGCGGCTATGCCAGCCGTGGCAGCTGGTTGCTTTGTCGCTTGGTACTCTATGGAGAAGGACAACTGTACATCTTAGTCGCGCCATGGCTCGAGAGAGGACTGCTTGATCGTTTATTGCCTTTTGGACGATCCCTTGGTCGGTCACCTTTGGGAGGTTACCTTCTTCTTTTGGGGGTATCGACTCATCATCCTTAGCTGTCTGGACTGCGGAGCATCCCAGGCCATTGTCACATCCCCCCGATGTGAGGATGTTTTTGTTGATCTCAGGGGTATGACCTTGTCTTTTCTCTTCACTTGGCCCTTCGGTCACTTGGAGATGGCCAAGACATGGTTTGGAGAGAGATGTGTGTCCACATTCTGTCACCTCCGTTCTGCGGGCGTCGACATAGTCTTGCCCGTGCTCTTTGCTAGTGCACGCGTTGCCTACTATCACCCATCCTAGGTCAAGTCTTTGGGCGTATGGCGCGTTGTGGGGTCCGTTAAGCTGTTTACGGACTTTATGTACTCTCATGATGTCCCTGCCGAGCAGCAGCAAGATCTTGGCGCCTTGTTCTACCGGCCGGATGTGGTTGGCTATTCCTTTGAGGTGAGGGTAATGGCGTGCCATGTCCGGTGTGGGAATCTTGTCCCTGTTTGTGGCCATGTGGCTGCACTCGATGAGTGTGGGGAGAGCTATCTTCACTCTGCTATCTACCGAACGTATGACGTAACCGCTCGCTCTTCTCCCTGTTGACTCAGTTGACCCTGCACAGGTCCTGAGGGTGTAGGGTGAGGCATTGTCCTGTAAGTTGAATAGGTTGAAGAACTCCGTCTTCGCCAATGATCTGTTGCTTTGGTCGTCGAGGATTGCGTACATCCGAATAGCCTTCTCAGGTTGTCCCTGGGGGTGCACCGCGACAAGGCATATTTTTGAGCAGGACAATTTGTCGCCTTCCTTTCCGCAAATCTCAGTGCGCTGAGATGTGACGGATGTTGGCTCTCCTTCTTCTTTCTCCCCGCCATGCTCCGCTACGGAGGATGGGTTGTGGAGTTGGTGGAGTGTCAGCGCCTCTAGGTGTAACGATGTCACATGCATGTCGCTTTCGCACACTGTGCATTTGATCTCTTCTTTACAGTCCCTGGCTAGGTGAGTCGTGGAACCGCAGCACCTGAAGCAGACTCTGAATTCTCCAAGTAGCCTCTTGCGTTCCTCTAGGGAATTCATCCTGAACCCAAAGCACTCGTTAAGTGGGTGTAGCTTCTTGTGTATGGGACATTCCTTGTTTGGGTCCCTTGGTTCCTTGTCTTCGGCGACCGACTGACCAGGAGTAGTTTGGGTCGTGGGAGGCACGTCCGTCCTGTGGACCGAGATGGGTGTTTGAGTGGTACCGTATCTCGCCACTGGTCTCTCACTCCTTAGGCTGCTTGCACTGTGTGTGATTTGCGCACCTAAGAAGAAGCTGGGATCGTTCCTTGTCCTTGCCGCTTCGCGGATGACGTTCACGAAGAATGAGAATGGGGGGAAGGCGACTTGCTTCTCCCTTTTGTATTTGGAGCCTTGTGAGATCCATTTTTCTTGGAGGTTGTAGGGCAGCTTCTCCAGGATGGATCTCACTCCACGAGCTGAGTCTAGGGTGTTGAGACCTATTAAGGAATGGTCTTTCCTCACAGACTCCATTTCTTGCAGCAGGTCCCCGAGCTCTTGTAACTTCGAGTAGTCTCTAGTTGTGATCCTGGGGAAGCTGTCGATTCTTTTGAAGAGCGAATCCTCGACCGCTTCAGGGCTGCCGTAGGACTCCTCCAGCCTTTCCCACACTACAGTAGAGGCAACTCTTATTCGAACAAAAACCAGTGGCAATTCCCCAAAAAAACCAGGAAACACCCAGGTACATTCTGAATACATGCCTGAAACTTTCCTTAAACTAGCCCCAGCATTTCTGCATTGATTAATGGCCTATCAGATTAACAGCGGGGGTCCCTGGCAGTCCCATTCAAACTGAATTGGACAGCCAGGGATCCCTGCTGTGTTAATCCTATGGGTCGTTAGTCAATGCAGAAATGCCTTAAACGTGCCTCAAACTAGCCCAGAACATACCCAGCACATACCCAGAATGTAACCCGGCTAGTTTACGGCAAATGTTAGAATAAACGTTGCCTCTACTGTAGGTCAAGACCTACTTGGGGTTGGTGCGCGTTTGCCGCCCGAAGTCTCTTCGCTCGCTCCCTGGATTCGTTCCCCAGGAACTTGACTAACAGGTTGAGCTCTTCCCTTGCTGAGAAGTCCAAGCTGTTGATCGTGTCTTTGAACGTGAACTTCCACGTCCGGTAGTTCTCAGGGCGGTCGTCGAAGCTGATGAGTCCTGCGTGCACCAAGTCGCGCCGGATCATGTATTGGCTATGTCTGTCAGACCTGAGGCATCGGCGTGTTTGTCCCGTTCTGAGGTAGTTGCTGGGACGGCCTGTGCGGTCGCCTCTTCCTTGGCGTGGACGCGTGATGGCTGCTGGTCGGCGTGAGGGGCTGTGTTTTCACGTGTGGGTGTACCTGGGTGGCGAGCCCGTTGTGGTGCTTCCGTGTGCGCGCTGGCGTGTGGATCACTGTTGCGGCTGTGGCTATCCCAGGCAGCATGTACCATTGAAGGAACAGCGTCTTCTCGCGGGCCTAGCAAGTCTTCGGTGTCTGTGGAGTCGCTGCCTCCGTGTAGAGATGGTGCGCTGGTGTTTACGCTGAAGAGGCTCCTTACGTAGTCTTCAGTGCGTTGGACTGGATCCTCTGAGGCAATCCGTCTGTACGGTTGCTCCCCGCCATCCTGTTGCGCGGCTGCTTCTAGGACTTCGGCTTGGGCTATGGCGGCAGCGGCTTCCTTCTCTTGATTAAGTGCCTCTAGTTACGCATCAAATTCGGCCTTCCTACGCGCAGTGGTTGCGGCAGTAGCGGCGGCGTTAGCGGCAGCGTTAACGGCAGTAGCGGCGGCGTTAGCGGCAGCAGTGGCGGCAGCAGCGGCGGCATTAGCAGCGGCTGTCTGTTCTTCCTCTTCTATGCGCGCTCTTCCTGCTCTTATGGCTGCTTCTCTGCGACTATATTCGGCCCTGGCACGTGCGGCCTCTGCGGTGGCTCGCGACTTGGTAGCATTTGTGCTTGCGCTGGACGCGTTAGATTGCGCTGATCTTGCTGATCTAGATGAGTGTCTGGATGTGCTTGAGCGTTGTGACGCGGTCTCCAGGAGGAGCCCTTTTTTCTCGCTTTGGGCGTCCGTGATGGCGGCCTGCATGATGCCATCACGTTCTAGGTCAATCGCCTTTTGTAGGTCGCGCTCTCGTATGCTATCTTCCGTGTTAGTTCTTGTTAGATAGGTGAAGTATGCCTGTGACAGCGCTTGGTAGCCGGAGCGGTCTACCTTCAATTGAGTTATCCCCTGCTCGAGCTGTTGCACATTATTGCCAGCGCCAGCGACATTGCGTGCCCCAAGTGCGGTAGTTTCCCAGGCCAACTCTAATTTAGCGAGGTGCGCTTCAATGTCAGTCTCATATTTTTCGCGGGCCTTTTGTGTCTGTGTCCGTTTGGGCCTTGCGCCTGCCTGCGCCTGTTGCAGATGCGCAGCGGTCTCTGTGTCTGAGAGATCGCTTTCCTGCGTGATGTCTGGTGAGGCTCTGAGTTCTGCCATGCTGTAGGTGTGTGTAGGCCTTTTGCCAGTGCGTGTGGCGTGCGGTCTTTTACCTTGTCAGCGATGGACGTCTGTCTCAGATTATGCCGAGCGGTGTCCTGCAGCGTGCAGCGTAGGGGTAGCTGTACTCACAGGTGTCCGTTGGCTCTGTGTGGGGCTGAGCAGCGGGTGGACTCAGACAGAGAAAAAGGCAGTTAGGTTTTGTGAGAGCAGCACTGTGTGTTGCAAGGCTGCTGTGCAGTTTGAGCTACTGGTTGTCTGTGAAAGCTGCAGGCTGTGTGCAGTTGCAGAGGCTGCTCTGTATTTGCTGTGTAAGCTGCTAGCTTGTACTGCTGTTGGGGCTGCTCCGTGTTAGCTGTGTAAGCTGCTTGCTTGTACTGCTGTAGGGGCTGCTCTGTGTTAGCTGTGTAAGCTGCTTGCTTGTACTGCTGTAGGGGCTGCTCTGTGTTAGCTGTGTAAGCTGGTTGCTTGTACTGCTGTAGAGGCTGCTCTATATAGTCATGGAGTCTGGAGTAGCCGCTCCTGTAAGTGTCTGTAAGGCACAGATATCTTTTCACTATTCTGGAAGCCAGAGGATCACGTGGTTATGACTTAGCTCAGATAGTGCCAACTCACCCTCTTTCCTAAACACGACAAGATCTGTTTCTTTTCTTAGTTTTATTGAGGGAAAACAGGATAAGGTACAGTCTCTTGTGTAGAGGTGTACTGTAGGTGTCTCTGTGTGTGCTCAGTATTCAAGGGAGGTGAAAAGATACTTCTTCATCACCATTACAGGGATTACAGCAGGGTACTCACAAGTCCAGGGAAAATGGTGGAAAGAAGGTGGTGATGCATACTGGGTGATAAAATGGTCTGGGGACAAACCATCTGTGGGCAGAACAGAGGGGGAGAAAGCAGACCAGCCCATTTGAGAGGAAAGCTGCGGCTGCCATGACAACTCACAGGAGTGTCTGGGGAAGCTGCAACATGTAACAGAAATGTTGCATCTTAATGCAGCATACTGCTGGAAGAGGGGAACTGGCACTGTGTTTGTGAGCAGAACCTAACACATGCAGCTGGCTCTAATAAGCTGACAAGCAGGGCTGCAATGAAAGGGGGGTTAAAACAAAAGTGGAGACAGGGGTATTCCTGTTCCATGACACAAATGGTGTATAAGTATATAGAGAAAGAGCAGACATAAGATATACAAATAGCAATATCATTATATGGAACAAAAATTATCCAACTGTGTGAGTGATACCGATACCATAATAGGGGTTTTTGGTTTAAAAATATATATTAAAAAGTAAAGAGAACTGGAATAAAGTATGTACTTTATAATTACATCGTGTTCATTTCAACGTGTACGTTAGTGAAACATATTGAGGATTGTCGATTTATAGAGACCAAATATCTATCTCTTTGTTTAGTCCTAGAGGTGCCATGGTTTGCATTTTGTAAATCCATAGACTCTCTTGTTTGGATAGTGTTTTTTCTCTATCTCCTCGTCTTCCAACTGGTATAGTTTGAATGCCAATATATTGGAGCAATGTAGGGTCACAATTGTGTCTCCTCTTAAAATGTCTAGGTACACTATGTTTTTCTAACCCATGTCTGATTATCCTAGCATGTTCCAGAATTCCGGTCTTAAGGCATCTTTTTGTACGTCCAATGTATTGGTATCCGCAAGGACATTGGAGGAGATAAATCACATGAGTGGTTTTACAAGATATATAATCCTTCACCATAAATTTCTCTTTTATGGTGAAGGAGGTAAAAATCCTATGTTCTGGATTTAGCATGCTACACTCCTTACACTTCCCACAGCAGAAGTTCCCAGATGTTTTTTTGGATAACTATGAAACCTCTGTTGTTTTAGGTACCGGTGGTCCAATGTCGCTGGGAGCCAAATATTGTTTTAATTTTTTTTTAACATATGTGGCATTGGCAAGGGGGAACCTGCAGATGTATGAAAACCTCAAAACCTTGGTTAGGAGATTTACACCAAATTATCCATCATATATCTCTGACAGGGACCATCAAAATACAAAATAAATCTGGATTGCTCACAGATGCATTATTTAAGATGAGAGGTTATAGACGCCGGATTCAAGGTGGGACACCTTTGGAGAGGAAAATGGACAGCAGTTATAAAATATAATAATGTCACATATAATATAATGTCTCATATTTAGTTACATTTACAGTAGGAATATGGTGTGTGAGTAGAGGGGTACAGGGAAGATGAGGGAGTGTGTTGCAGACAGTGGACCACTGGGTTAACCGCTTCCTGGTAATTCCCTGGTTGCTGCAATGTAGCTGGTGGTTTTTTTTCTTTTATTAAAAGAATGCAGCCTTAGTTTGAGGTTTGATGCAAAGCGACAACTAATGATTAGTCTGTCCCACGTGAGATCATTATCACTCATTGTGTGTTCACATAGTCTGCATATGGTCTGCCTCCTCTTTTTTGCTTTTGTTTGTTTTTTTGGGAAAACCTATGGATTATCCAAAAACCTACGAAGGACCAAATGGAGGATCCCAGGATGAGACATGATGTGCACAGTTAGATTGTAAGGATCCTAAGAACCGGTCGTATTGACATGTACTGTATGCATTCATGGTGAATCAGCATAACTGGACTGTAAACTAGTTTTGTCATCACACTACTGTGATGCGATATCATGCTATATAATCATTGTATTTTTTAAATCTTTATTATCACATCTCAAGTCATTATTTATGTTAAAATTGTCTCTGTGATTGCCAACTCGGTCGGATCAGGGTTATTATCATTGTCAATATTTGTTATATACCGCAGCGAATCAGCCATTGGTGAACATAGCTCCAGCTTTCTTTTAGAACCAATAGGAAGCAAGTGGATGCTATATCAGTTGTAGGTAGAGTAGTTATGGATTGATTATTGATTGGATTGATTGCATTCAGATTGATTGACCGGAGCTTTTTGGTCACGCTGATCTCCCGTGATCCCCCGCGCACCGGGCCTTAGTTTGGAGGCTGCACGGTGGGTGAATGTGGGAGATATTTTTACCTGAGAGGTTGATGACTCCTAGAGAGACTGGCCCCTTTGCAGAGCCGCTGCTGCTACGTGGGTGAGAAGGCCGCCGCCGTCGCGTGGGTCACTGTCCATCGCCACCGCGTGTGTGCAGAGCCTGCCGCCCACCGACGCCACGTGAGTACTGAGCCCTGATTGGGATTGCTTTATAGCTTTACTATACTGTATGCTGAGTTCTGTGTGCTGTACTGAGCCCGGAGCTGCGACTTGCTGTGACCCCCGGCCTTGTGCTGTACCCCCCCTGCCCCCCCCCGCGCTCTGTGCTGTGCCCCCCCCTGCCTAGTGCTATGCCCCCCCCTGCCTAGTGCTGTGCCCCCCCCTGCCTAGTGCTGTGCCCCCCTGTGCTCTGTGCCCCCCCTGTGCTCTGTGCCCCCCCCTGCGCTCTGTGCTGTGCCCCCCTGCGCTCTGTGCTGTGCCCCCCCCTGCGCTCTGTGCTGTGCCCCCCTGTGCTCTGTGCTGTGCCCCCCCTGCGCTCTGTGCTGTGCCCCCCCTGCGCTCTGTGCTGTGCCCCCCCTGCGCTCTGTGCTGTGCCCCCCCTGCGCTCTGTGCTGTGCCCCTCCTGCGCTCTGTGCTGTGCCCCCCCTGCGCTCTGTGCTGTGCCCCCTCTGCGCTCTGTGCTGTGCCCGACCCTGTGCTCTGTGCTGTGCCCCCCCTGCGCTTGGTGCTGTGCCCCCCATCCCTACGCTGTGTGCTTTTGCTCCCTGCGTTGCGTGCTTTGGGTCGTGTACTCGCCGCCGTGCGTGTGCGGGGCTCTGATTTGTGCCGTGTGCTCGCCGCCGGGCGGGTGCGTGGCTCTGGTTTGTGCCGTGTGCTCACCGCCGTGCGTGTGTGTGGCTCTGACTTGTGCCGTGTGCTCGCCGCCGTGTGCGTGGCTCTGATTGTGCCGTGTGCTCGCCGCCGTCCGTGTGTGTGGTTCTGATTTGTGCCGTGTGCTCGCCGCCGTGCGGGTGCGTGGCTCTGATTTGTGCCGTGTGCTCGCCGCCGTGCGGGTGCGTGTCTCTGGTTTGTGCCGTGTGCTCACCGCCGTGCATGTGTGTGGCTCTGACTTGTGCCGTGTGCTCGCCGCCGTGTGCGTGGCTCTGATTTGTGCCGTGTGCTCGCCGCCGTGCGGGTGCGTGGCTCTGATTTGTGCCGTGTGCTCACCGCCGTGCGGGTACGTGGCTCTGATTTGTGCCGTGTGCTCGCCGCCATGTGGGTGCGTGGCTCTGGTTTGTGCCGTGTGCTCGCCGCCGTGCGTGGCTCTGATTTGTGATGTGAGCTCGCCGCCGTGCGGGTACAGGTATCTGATCTGTGCTGTGCTTTGTGATTCTGGAAGCAACATCCTCAATCACAAATAGAAGCCTTATTATGGCAGAGGCAAATGTGCCGCCTATGGAGACTGCAATACATGATGCTGCAGAAGACATGGACTACACTACAATGAGGAAGAGAGGGCAAGCAAACTCTGGTAGCTCCAATGGTTCTTCCCCTCCATCGGTAGCAAAGACAAAGGTGCAGAAGCACATGGAAGACCAAGGCATCAACACATCAAACCGCTTCGAGCCACTTGCTGATGCCGATGACTACTCAGGGCCCAGCTGCAACGATGAAGAGACTGCACTCCCACCCAAAAAGATTCGCGTACCACCGGTAATAGTTAGGAATATGAAGACCCACAAGGACCTTGTCGACATCCTCACCGAGCACTGCACTTCCCCGTTTGTTGTTAAACCGCGGGCGAACCACGCAAAGATCACTACCACAACTGTGGATGACTACTGGAGCTTGACGGACTGCTTTACAAAGCAGGGCATAGAATACTACACCTTCCCACTGACGCGCCTAAAGCCCCAGAAATTTGTAATTCGCGGCTTCCCAGCAAACGCCTCCGTGGGGGAGATTTCCCACGACCTCGCGGAATATGGACTTCCAGTCAAGAGCGTTGCCCAGTTGACATCCCCGGTGGACAAGACCAAGAAGTTCCCTTTGTTTATTGTCACACTGGCAGAAACCCCGGAGAGCCAGCCTGCAGATCTTGCCAAGATTACCAAGCTTTGTAGCTGTGTGGTAATCACAGAAGCGCCTAAGGGCAGAAAAGGCCCAACCATGTGTTTCAACTGCCAACGGCTCGGGCATACCTCTGCATTTTGCCACCAGAAGCCACGCTGTGTGTGTTGTGGAGAGAACCACAACTCCAAGGAATGCCCACGAGACAGGAAGAAGGAGCCGGCGACATGTGCAAACTGCAAAGGCCCACACCCGGCAAGCTACCGCGGTTGCCCGTACCTCACAAAAGCTAAGCAAGAGGAACGGGAAAAGCGGACACCCCACCTGATGGAGCATGCACCAAGGAAGACACCCACTACTCAATACCAGCTTCCCCGCCTGATGCCGGAGAGACAGAGGACCACAGAACACCTGATCCCAGACCAAGGCACGGCATCCACCCAGAGGACGCAAAACCCAGACGGACGGACCTACGCGGATACTCTCAGGACACCATCCACCAACCCCGTTGAGGCGGCCAACCCGTACCCCGCAGGCGGAACCGCAAGCCCAACAAGCTGGCTAGAGATCATCCTTAAAATAGCGAGCGCTATTGCGAGAATGGATATTCACCCCATTGTGACAATGATAGCGAATCTCATCCCGGCCCTTCTCAGGAGCACAGAAACTAACCACCATGGCAGCAACATCTAAACACAGTTCTGTCATCGTGATGTGGAATGCAAATGGTATCAGCAAGAAGACAGATGAACTCCTTCACCTGATGGAATCGAGGAATGTATGCGCAGCTCTGCTCTCGGAGACCCACCTTCAAGGAAACCAAAAACTGAGCCTGGCGAACCACAGGGTATACCGTACCGACCGGGCAACAGGAGCCAGAGGTGGTGGGACGGCTGTGATTGTTAACGCACGGGTCAGCCATAATGAGATTGCACTACCACCCCTCCGGAGTATTGAAGCCACTGGAGTACAGGTAAAGACTGCAACAGGACCACTGCGACTAATTGCCACCTACTGCCCCCCTAAGGTGAAGCTACATTTGGGAGACTTGGAAGCTCTGCTGGACTCCACTGTCCCAACCATCATCGGGGGAGATCTAAATGCCAAACACCGGTGCTGGAATTCAAGGACAGCAAACTCCAGGGGACAAGCTCTTCTTGCTTACTCAAAGGAGAGTGACTTTGTAGTGGCTGGTCCTACAGAACCCACCCACTACCCAGGCACTGCAAGCCACACACCGGATGTCCTGGACATTGTCTTACTGAAGAACGTGAAACATTCTGTCCAGTTGGAAACCCTGGCGGAACTGACCTCAGACCACAACCCAATTACCATTACTGTTGGCGACGAGATGGAAACCCACCAGCAAACACCCAGGTACAACTTCACCAGGGCGAACTGGAGCCTGTACAAAGAAGAGTTGAGCAACATCACAAACCCCAGCCCCTTGGACACCAACGGAGACATTGATGATGCTGTTAACACCTTTACTACCGCAGTCCAACATGCAATAGAGCACAGCGTCCCGAAACAGATGCCCAAACGCTGCTCCATCTACGACCTACCGAGTGGGATCAAGCAAGCAATTGCTGAGAAAAACAGGGCCCGATGCCAGTGGCAGAAGTTCCGCACACCTGACCTTCTGGTAAAGTACAACTCACTTGCCAGACTACTGCGACAGCAAATCAGCCAACACCGGGGGGAGAGGTAGGAGGCCGCAGCAGCCAAGCTGAAGGAATCCGACAACTCTGTTTGGAGAATGACCCAACGCCTTACCGGGAAGAAGGAGCCAAATCCACCTATCCAGGGCCAGACCCACCTGGCATGTAGCAACAAGGACAAGGCAGAGGTTCTTGCTGACACACTGGAGACAACTTTTAGGCCTAACCAAGCCAGCAAAATAGCACGGGAAGTTGAGCAAGGAGTTAACAGGCATCTTACCGAGCACCTACCAGAGACCGAAGCGGAAACCCTTGAAGGATGCACCTGTAAGGAATCCGCTCCGCGGTTTACTGGTTGCCTTACCTTGCAGACCTGTGCAGTCCTGGAGCACCTCTCCTGATGTTTGCTGCAGCCTGGATTCACTCACCAAAGCAATACACACTCCCTCTGGTATCTATTGCAGCTGTGCAGCCTATCACTGCAACCTAGACTTGCATTCACTCATTGGAGCAGTACCTTCACACCCCCCTCCGGGGATTGGCCCGCTGGCCTTTAAGTACTGTCTTCCCACAATGCTCCCTGCCGAGCATAGTCCTTCCTGGATGTCACAAGTGTTATGCCATAAGCCCTTGTCTGTGTATGTAGTAACCTCTCTAGTTGTTATTCCCTAGTTCCTGAGGCCTGCTGCTAGTCTTCATGCCTGTATTTCCTGATTACCCTGTGTATCCTGAGGCCGGCTGCTAGGCTCATGCAGCGGCCTGTTCCTGTGCTGAAGTGGAGTACACTCCAGTGTTGACTTCAGCTCCCTGTTTCCTGAGGCCGGCTGCTAGTCGAACGCAGCGGCCTTTTCCTGTCTCCTGTGCTGAAGCGGAGGTCTCTCCAGTGTTGACTTCAGCTCCCTGTTTCCTGAGGCCGGCTGCTAGTCGCACGCAGCGGCCTGTTCCTGTCTCCTGTGCTGAAGCGGAGGTCTCTCCAGTGTTGACTTCAGCTCCCTGTTTCCTGAGGCCTGCTATCCTTCTACTGCAGAGCCTATCTACTGGTTCCTGGGGCCTGCTGCTCATTCTCCATTGCAGAGGCCGTGTCCGGGTTTCCTGTGCTGAAGCGGAGGATTCTCCAGTGCGTACTTCAGCTTCCAGTTTCCTGAGGTCGGCTCTCCTTCCCTGTAGAGGCCGGTCTACGAGTCCTGAGGTCTGTAGCTCTCTCTCTCCTTGCACAGGCCCGCTCTGGACTCTTGCGCTGAAGCACTGGTTTACCAGTGCTGCCTGGCGGTGTGCCCATTCCGGTCTGCCTATCCCTTCCTGAAAGCAGTACCATGGGCCATGGTCGCCGCACGTGCAGAACCCACGCCCGCGCTCACGCTCCTAAGCTGAAGCGGGGAACTTCTGATCACCGGTTGCCGAACTCCTGCTTGAATAATGGTTACCCTGATCTCTCCTGTCCTGACCATGGCTTGTCCACTGATGATGCTACCTTCTCCAGTCCCGACCCTGCTACGTACGACTACGAACTGCGCAATCCGGATCTGCCTGCGCGGTCTAAGGTTGGTGCTTATACAACCCCACCTCAGCCACGCGGTCCGGTCCCGGTTTGTGGCGAGCACAATCGTGACAGCACCAGGACTAAGATAACGCAACTTGCAGAAAAACTGGCAAATGGCAAAGCACCAGGAAGTGACGGAATTACCAACCTGGCCATCAAGAAGCTTCCGCCGGCAGCCGTGGAATGCCTTACAGAAATCTTCAATGCATGCATGCGGCTCCAGCACTTTCCTCAATCCTGGAAGGAAGCCAAGGTCATTGTATTTCCAAAGCCTGGAAAACCACTGAGGGATCCTGCAAACTACCGTCCGATAAGCCTGCTCTCTGGACTGTCGAAACTCCTGGAGAAAGTTATTCTTACGCGCCTCCGCCACTCTGCCACTGGTAGAAACATACTACTAAAGGAGCAATTTGGATTCCGGAAGGACCACTCAACCAACCATCAGCTGCTACGAGTCGTTGACATAATAAGCCATGGATTCAACATCCACAAATCAACTGGAGTTGTCTTCTTGGACGTGGCCAAAGCGTTTGACAGAGTTTGGCATGAAGGACTACTGCACAAAATGATCAACCTGAAATTCCCAAACTACCTGATTAAGCTGACTGCAAGCTACTTGCGGGAGCGCACATTCCACGTGGCTGTGCGGGAAGAGCTCTCAACAACACGCCCCATCCGCGCAGGCGTGCCACAGGGATCAGTCCTGGGACCATTCCTGTTCAACCTCTTCATGAATGACATCCCCACAGACCTCCACAAGACTCAACTGGCACTCTACGCAGATGATGTAGCAGTCATCTCCCAGTCCTTCAGAGAGAAAGAAGTAGCTAAGAACATCCAGAAAGCACTAGACATGCTATCAACATGGTACAGCGACTGGCAAGTAGGACTGAACTCCAGCATGACTACAGCTACACTGTTTACCAAAAAGAGGATCAAGGCACACCCGCCAATCACCCTCAACGGAGAGGCTATCAAATGGGAGCCAAACAGTTCTTACCTAGGGGTAATCCTAGATAGCAAGCTAAGCTGGAGAAACCACATTGAGAAGATTCAACAGAAGGCAACAACCAAGCTGGCAGCACTGTACCCCCTGCTGAAGACAAGGACCATGCCCATCAAGAGCAAAGTCAATGTGATCAAGGCGATCCTTAGACCCACAATGACATACGCCTCCCCGGTGTGGAGTGGTTGCCACCAACGGCAAAGATCATCTCTCCAAAAATTACAGAACAAGGCGCTGCGGATTGCTTCCAACGCTCCACTTCCTACAAGAATAGCAGACCTCCATAGGGAACTGGGCATCGAGATGTTAGATCTAAAGAAGCTCAACAAGAAATTCTACAAGGAACTGGACCAGAACTCAAACCCGCTGATCAAGAAGCTTGCTGCGATCTCTGCAAACCCATTTGACCGCTACCCACGACCCATCACAGCGCTGACCCTGTGAAACTAACTCAACTGTGGCAAGTAACACAGATCAAGAAGCTTCCTAAAGTGTGCGACAATACACTCAACAAGAGAACTTGGAGTAATGAGGCTCAAGCCTCGGTATCCAATATCAATATAGTCAGAACAGAACGGTCAGTTATGAACACACTCCTGACAAAGCTACTGTAGATGCAACCTTGCGAAACGTGTTGAGTGGAGAAAGGAGGAGAAAACTGTGAAAACCGGGAAGAAGTGACGTCAGAGCCCGGCAGTAAACCCAGTGTCACTCCCAGCGGCCGCTTTCGGGGGAAACAGCACAGCCGCACACCGGGACACAGCAGCAGATGAACCAAACTGCAAAGACTCAGCAAAGATACCATTACGTGCCCTGAGTGGCAGAACCAAAATGTGAGTGTGCCCTCAGGAGGGATTTTTTATGTGTATGTTATGTATTAAAGTTTCTTTTTAAACATACTACACTATCAGTCCCATATCTCTTTCTACACTACCTACTACCACCAGCTACATTGCAGCAACCAGGCAACTACCAGGAAACTGTTAACCCAAAGTGGTCCACTGTCGGCAACACACTCCCTCATCTTCCGTGTACCCGTCTTCTTGGAGGAGCATGGCTTTTCCTTTGTTAGAGATCGAGTGATTATGCCAGCTCTTTAATTTTTCGTTTATTGCTTTTATACCATTGCATGTGATTTCTTTCTAAGCATTTTGAATCTAGTCTCACTGCATAGTGTTATTAGGTTATTTTGTGTGTGACCTACTCCACTTTAATTCACCACTAGGTGGTACTGGTAACTGTTGTACTGTTTTGGGGAAGTGCCGATTAGTCTATCCTCTGTACTCAAGTGTGAGTAAAGGGTACAGGGTGGGTATAGTGGTCCTCATGGGTGGTTAGGGTGTGGGTGGGTTAATTAAGTGGTTAGGGCCATTACATTTTATTTTTTCATGTATTCTTGCTGGTATTGGAGGACATAGACCTGCAGTATGCTGATGAGGACACCCTTCATGATGGCACGGGTAAGCAGAAAGGTTATTTATGCTGGCTGGCTAATGTTTTATTTTATAATAAGCAAATTAGCTATTATCCATATCTAGATAATAGTTATTTTGCCCATTATAGTACTGTATGTGTTGGGGAAAAAAGTTTCCCCACAGGATTGGTACCACAGGTTAGCAGGGACCACCTGAGGACCCACTGGTACCAACCTCGGGGACCACCTGCTGGTCAACAGACATCCACATGGGACACCCGCTGGGACCACCTGAGGACCCCCAGACACCCGCGGGGACCATCTGAGGACCCGCGGACACCTGCGTGGACCACCTGAGGGCCCCCAGACACCCGTGGGGACTACTCTGAGACCCCCGCTGGCCTCTTGTATTAATGCTGTGCAGGGAAAGAAAAAAAAATGCTTTTATCTCTATCTCTTTTGCGCCAGCCTTTAGCTGGTGAAAAGAAATGGTGAGCTTTTACAGTACAATTCAGTTATCGCGGCTTTGTGAATAGCACTTACTAGCAAAAACGGCAGGCTTGACATTTTTTTACCTATCATACGACTTTTTTTTCACTGACTGTTTTTTGGTGATAAAAAGCCATTATAGAACGATACTGCACTGTTATCACTGCTTTTTTAATTGTACAGTGGGCAATATCGTGCTATAACGGCATTTATCGCACTTAAAACCACTTATCACTGCTTTGTGAATAGGCCCCTAAATCCCTGTACTGTATTCTTTATGGTGCTGAGCACACTCCTGGCACTATATAAATAAAGACATACATACTCAGTATTACTCATTTTGAAATAATAATATAGTATCAGAACATTTGACACCGTTCTGGGCATCTAGCCATCTGTCTGGGTGTTCCGCCAACTGTCCTTGGGCAAAACTGAACTGTTCTTACTAAAATACTGTATTCCACATATTAATTGCTGGATTATAACAGCAAAGTAAAATACTTGATTTAATATGTATCTTCAACATTCACTATAAAAATTTTATACTATAGAGTGACATACCATACATTTCACTCCACAACATACAATGCCTCTATGTTCAACATTTAAATTGGATCCATTGTTCAGAAAAGAAAAATATTCGAAAGCATTTTAAAATAATTACCAAACATATGTAGCGGTGTTTCCCCCACCCTCTGGGAGATTTGCCCACTACTTGGTGTATAGTGCTGGTTACCTGCTGGCTTACTGAAGCTCTGAGTCTCCGCCGATGTTGTTAGGGAGAACAGGACTTTTGTGGTGATGGACAGTTCTTTCTCACTCTTGGTGCAGCGCCTCCATCCCCTGCAGGCTTCAGGATTACCGGAGGCAATCCCTGCAGGTGAACACTCAAATATTCCCCCTGATAGATTGCACTCAGAGGCAGGAGTATATTTTATAAACAGGAACTCTCTTTATTCTTCACCTCACAATAAACAGCATACATTGCAAACACTTGGTCTCCAGCATCCAGATGGTACCTGGACTGAACCCTGGGGCTTGAGGCCTCCAGAGCTGGTCCTAAGCTCTTCCCTCACCCCCTAATGGGATGAGGGGTATGGCCCTCACTCCCACCCCTAAGGGAGGGGATAGAAGGTGACAGAGCCATGCACACATCTTCTGTGGGACCAGTCTCTCTCAGGGGAAAGACAGCACTGAATAAATTTGGTGGTGCAGCCCCTTAAGTATGGTGGGGGGAGTGTCCCAGGTCTGAGCCCATGATTGGGCAGCACATAGACCCTAGGCCACCTCTCCCTGTCACTCATGGAGCTGCTTACTTAGGGGAAAACCTGGATTGGGCCTAACACTGCCTGCACTGATACCAGGACTTACATGCTAGGCAGGGCAGGGTAATAGCCAAAAACAGACATCCCTACATTCTCCCTCTGGTGGAAAATCCAACGTCCCCTCTTGGAACTGAATTTGGCATGCTGGTGCTGGACACCTGGAACAAATACAACACAATTGTCAGTACATTGAACACCATAAGACAATATATAATTGATTGCATGCCCTCTTATTAACCTTGATGAGGCCCAGATCCCTCCCAACATGGACAACCTGTTTTCCCCGTATGAGAACGATCAGGCTCTTAAACCAGCCTGCTCCCATGGCCAGGGACGGTGACCGAGAGCACCTTCTTGGGAGCTCGTTCTGACAACTATTCTACCCTATCCATGTAGATACTTCTTCCGATCCTCCATACCCCCATTAGGTAGCTAATCCTATTTTCCGTGTGGTATATAGAATTACGATCTGCTCTCTTCTGTCACCATTGTTCTGATAACTGTCATTCTGGTGTCCCTGGTTATGTCTCTTAGGAGCTCTGCAATTTCTGGCAAAATGTCCTGGCTTTCTACAATTATAATACTTTGTGTCCCTTACTTGATCCCTACCCTGTAACCCCTCGTGGGTCCTATAATATAACACTTTCGTTAACCGGTCTATTTTGAGAAAAGAACACAGTTTGTGCCTAAACAAGTTTCACTTCCTGAGCCTTTTTCTTAGTTTTCCTGCTCCTTTGCATATGTTCTACCACAGTAGCAATTTCTTACAATCTTTTATGCTCCTAACAATACACACAGTCTTTACTTGCGTCACAATTTCTGCATGTAAACCTTTCACAAATGCCGACACTATGGAGGCTATGCACTAAGCTCCGATAAGTCGTTTTAAGAATGCAAAGTGCTCTTAGAACGTGATGTTCCGCCGAACACGATTTACTAAGCCACGCAAACAGGCACTTTGCGTTCTTAAACTGACTTTTTCCTCAAAATTTTTCAAAGTCCAACTTTGCTCGTACTATAACCTGTTTGCGTTCAATTCGGCCCTTCTCCGGGATTCACTAAGCTACGCAAAGTTATCGTACGCGAAAGTTGAGTTCAAAAAAGATCGCCAGCTAAAGGCAGGTGATAAAAAAGCTGGACATTGAAAAATGTCTTTGTTTATATTTTTGTGTGCGCAACACCCATACAACAGGCCGGCGGGTGTCCTTGGCTGACCCCGCGGGGGTCCCCGAGAGGGGCTGGGGGTCCCGCGGGTGTCCCCGACCGACCCCGTGGGGGTCCGGGGGTCCCTGCGTGAGTACAAGAGTCCCCGCGGGTGTCCGGGGGTCCCAGCGGCCGTCCCGGGTGTAGAGGGAGAGGGGGATTGGCCCGGTATTAAAGAGGTTGCACCCCATATGGCCACCCCCTGACCTCACCAGGGAGGCAAGGGGTTAACTGGACTGCGGTCCAGGAATGTGGTTTGCACCTTGCTATGACATGAAAATGTATGTACCCCTGTTCCCATGTTTTATTATCATGTAAGTGTCTGCACCACACACACACTGGGATCAATCCGGGAGGGCAAGGGTTAATAGTTGAATAGTGATTATAGCCCTTTGTTTAATTTTCCCGCCTTTTCAGGCACCATTTTGCAGAGTACCATAGGCCGCCATTGGAGCTCCATTCATTTCAATGGCGGACCTAGCTGTTTTGGACCTGTTTCCCTTGAAGACCAGCAGGTGGCGTCCGAGATGAGGAGCGGCGGTTTCCCATTGTAAGTCAATGGGCCCATTGACTTCAATGGAGATTCCTCGACGGCGCTCTCCAGGAACAAGTTGGCAGCCGTCCAAACCGCAAAGCGGATACAATATCTGAAAAAGAGCTTTCATCACTGTCAGTTCAAGTTCAAAGACAAGTGGCGTGGGAATCTTAGGTTCTAGGGCACCCAGAAATAAAATTATTTTTGCCCCCAGCTCCTAGGCCTCCCCTCACTTGACCACCACCGGGTCCAAGAATCCAGGACCCCCAGAAAGGGTCGTGCTGGCTGAGCGGGTCGCGCCATAGGTTTCAATGGCGGCGGCAGAAGCAGCAGGAGTAAATGGCTAAGTCCGAAATGAGGTAAACCATAAGCCCATATCTCCGGTTCTGGAGGGTTCAGAGGGCCGGGATTTGGGGTGCCTGCAGTCACGGTTCCGGCATGACCGCAGATCCATTCCCGACCCTCTCCGACCAACCTGACGGAGTATGGACCACCATAAAGGTTCGTGAGTTTTTCCCCATAGACTTCAATGGCGGCCGTCTCCCCAATGACTGGCTATGGCGGAGAAGTCCCATAGACTGCAACGGCTGCAGATCCCCGTTGTAAGTCTATGGCGGGCGACTCCCATAGACACCAATGGCGGAGATTCCCCGCTGAAAGCCTATGGCGGCAGAGCCCGTTGTTTTCAATGGGGATTTAGTGAAAAATAAGAAATTGTGGTGCCTCGCTCAAAACCTTAAATAAAGTAAAGAATGAGGTCGCGTGCTGCCAGGGATAAGTACGTAGACAAAAGGGATATAGATGTGAAGAGCACATCAAAAAGATCCCCACTAGAGCGCACCGCAGACCTGAGTGATATTAGATCTTGGTCCTTTAGTACGCAAAACATACAACCTTAAAACTTTATTGTGACATAATTGTCTAAAATACTACCTAACTAATTTAAAAATGAAGCTCCCAGTGCCTCTGTGATGCTAGTAATTAGCTCAAGATATGTTTATCCAATGAGGGAATATACGTGAAATTTAGATGACTTTAGTCTTTTTTACTCTTTCTTATGACAACTCCTCTTGCAGAAACCAATGGGTGTGGTATTAATATACCTTTTGTTTAACCCTGAATTGATAAGAGGAGGTATGTCTGAAATTGAGTGTCCAAAAATGACTGGTCTTGATAGGAGTAGTACTAAGTATCAGAGGTATATACAGTAGCACGACTGACACCTTATTGGTGGTGTATATCCTCTATACATGTATACATGTATAGACCTAATGGTCTATATATATATATATTGTAAGCCAATAAACAACTGGTGACCACCATCAGTGACTAAGAAGGTCACTTTATATACTCACCTGCATATAAATTTACCAAGGAACTATTTTGGTAACACTAATAAAGTCAATCATTAGGGCAACTATATATCTATGCTCTGTGAGACACATCAGTAGCCAACTGAGTCTCACAATACAGTACATCTTAGGGATTCTGTATGCTGAGCAAAATAAGCTCAATATATAATGTAATTACAACTGACATTATATATATAGACCATCAGGTCTTTGGCAGTATCATCTATATTGACAAGTGGTATGTGCACAATTGGTGTACACAATAACAAAATAGAGAGATATATATTGTGAACCATGAAATAATCATTGACCATTGGCAGTGACTTAAGGAAGTTATTTCACACGTTCAGCTGTACATTATCGAGGTAATTTGGCATTACGCCATTACGCAATCAACCCTTTGAATATTACTACTGGTTACATCTATAAAGTTTATTATAAGGGGCACTATACATTGTTGATCTATGAGATACAGAACACAACAGTACTTAGGATAAACATACCATCTCGGAAATACGGAGTCAACAACTGATATCCACAATGACAATATACATTACCATGGATGGGAATAGACTTTGGAGATCTAATACTGAGAGTATAACTCTTTCCATATAGGTAGTGTGCGGAAAAGGCGCTACTGCGCATGACAGAACTCCAGTAGGTCCCGGATGATGCAAAAAACTTTATTAGCACATAATGACACTAGGGCTACACCACGATCTCCCCCTCTACGCGTTTCACCCTCTAGAATAGGGCTTCGTCTTGGAGTGGGGAGAAGTGGTGCTGCCTGAACATTTATAATAAAAAGCCCGCGAAAAAACGGGTTACAATCATTAACCCCTTCATTCTTTTGTATAACTCTTTCCATCTAAGGTTATTACCCATGTATACATGTATAGGGGATATACACCACCAATAAGGTGTCAGTCATGCTATATACCTCTGATACTTAGTACTACTCCTATCAAGACCAGTCATTTTTGGACACTCAATTTCAGACATACCTCCTCTTATCAATTCAGGGTTAAACAAAAGGTATATTAATACCACACCCATTGGTTTCTGCAAGAGGAGTTGTCATAAGAAAGAGTAAAAAAGACTAAAGTCATCTAAATTTCACGTATATTCCCTCATTGGATAAACATATCTTGAGCTAATTACTAGCATCACAGAGGCACTGGGAGCTTCATTTTTAAATTAGTTAGGTAGTATTTTAGACAATTATGTCACAATAAAGTTTTAATGTTGTATGTTTTGCGTACTAAAGGACCAAGATCTAATATCACTCAGGTCTGCGGTGCGCTCTAGTGGGGATCTTTTTGATGTGCTCTTCACATCTATATCCCTTTTGATTTAATGAAAAACTGAGATTTCTTTTCAGCGGAGAATTTTATAATAAACTATGAAATGGTTTAAGTGGTATTTGTATATCTCCGGTTCTGAAGGTCGCAGCGGGCTGAAACTTGGACACTATAGTGTCCCACTTCCGGCATTAAGGTCTGGGAAGTTTGGACCCGCTGGACCTAACAGAACCGGTTATTTTAATGTGTGTGTATATTCAGAACCATAGTCTATTTCAAAGCGGGGACAAAAACCCGCGAAGATTCCTGCACACCAAGGAATGCAAATGGTCAGGGGGGTGACACAGTCTAGGAACCAGGCCCAGATCAAAAGACTCAGCCACTCTAACTGTTTACATGAGGGCGGAGAAGCGTGAAGCTGGAGTGGTTTCTGAGTGTTATAACTCACACTTACAAACAGAGTATCCTGCCAGATATCCCATCTGGTAGACTGGCCGGCGCCCCTGATTTAGATGTGGGGCTACAGAAATGAGACCCTCAGAGTCCCAGTACGCATGGGCCAACTAGCTGGGGGGCATGGGTTAAACTGTGTTCCCACATTAGGGATTGGGTACAGGTAATTGTTCTCCAATAGCCTGTACTCAATGTTAAGAATAGAGTTACAAAGATATATAAACTGTTGTCAACTCTACAGTGTTTGTCTTCTGATTACATCTTGATTGATACCTGATTGCTGGAGAATTGATTTCTGATACTTCTTCCTTCCAAACCCTAAGTAAGTGTTACCTTCTTGTCTGTTAATTGTACTATATTGCTCTGTTCACCTATCTAAGGAATAAATATACTTTATTATATCAAAGCCTCGTTCAGTTCAACCCAGTTATTTGGTGTATATTATATCTTGTCATAAATTACCGTGACAAGCTCTATAATAACTGATGGCAGCGACGGGATTGAACTGAACCTATATTACAGTGTATTGCGGGACTCTGTTATATAGTGGGGACTCGAGGTGAATTGCGAGTTCCTGGGACTAAAGATATTGAACACACAGTAGTGCAACAGTTAACACAAGTTGTAACACAACCTCAATGCTACGACTGAACCTCTACCAACCGTGAACCATGAGCGAGGCTGAAGGCTCATCCAATATCCGGACCCGAACTCAGCTGAAAGACAAGTGCCGTGAATATGGACTACTCTGGGAGAACCAAGAGGTCGCGCAGATGATAGAGGCGATCAGCGATCATGAAGACCGGCTTGCAGAGCCTCAGGATACGGCTCAGCTTGCCCTTGTGCAGCCGTCTGGAGAGAAGGGAAGGAACCCAGTGCCGGGGCGGCAGAATCCCGGGGAGGGAACGAGCGCACCTCCCGGGAGTAGTGCATCAGGAGGGGTACTGGTTGCTGCGGCTACCAGTCCGTTCACCCCTGAAATGATGGCACTAATTTCCGCGTTGAGAGACAGAGGGACACCGGAGGAGCGGTTGCAGTTTATCACTATGGCAGTGAACATACCCGCTTATTGCCCCCCTTCCCAGCACGACAAAGCTGCTCTCAAACTGGACCATCAGTCTCACCAAGTTCGTGGAAGGTACTGATCAAATCGACAGTTTCTTAAAGAACTTTGAAACACAGTGCCGGCGGTACAAAGTGCTTCCCCAGCATCGGGTCGGCCGTTTGGACCTCTTACTGTCTGGCTTGGCTAAGCAGACGATGATGGCATTTCCAGATGAGTATGCTAATGACTATGACCACCTGAAAGAGCTGTTACTATTTCAATACAGTTTTACCCCTGAAGTCTACTGGGGTAAATTCCGGCTGGAAGAGAGACAGCCCCTAGAGTACTATGTTACCCAAGTGACCCGCATGGCCTTGTACGGGATCCGCTGGGTGGAGGGCTATGAGGCACAGACTTACCATCGCCTGCTGGACCTCATCTTTCAGGAGCAGCTCATGCAGCAGTGCCCGCCGGCGGTGCTCGCCGGGGTGTATGACAAAAAGCCCAAGACTTACCAGGAGGCGGCGAGGCTTGCAGACGACTATGTGGCCAGCCGAGCCCTGATGCCGGCTAAGCAGCAGCCAAGGCGGCGGCGGCGGCCCCGGCCAAAAAGTCTGCCAGTACCCCCCAATGGACTCAGAAGCTGCCTGCAGGCAGCAGTCCACCGATGGCGGGGGATCTCCGGCATGAGCGCGGTGCTACAACTGCAACCGCACTGATCACATTAGACCAGATTGCCTTGAACCCCTGCGTGCCAGCGGACCCCATCAGGGGCAACGCACCCCAGCTGCGATGCCGGTAGCCCGCGTGTGGGTGGCTTCCACCAAAGACTCCGGACCAGTCATGGAAACAACGCCCAGCGAGACGTCCCATGCAACGCCTGTCCCGGTTTCATCGGTGCCTACAGCTATGAGCGGAGGACAGATCAGCGCAGCCCTGCAGCAGACGGACGGCCGGAGCAGACATCTCACCCCGGTCACAGTCGGTGACCGGCAAGCGGTCGGCTTGATGGATTCAGGAGCTGCAGTGACCCTGGTCCGACCTGATATGGTCCGGCCAGAGGAATTGCTCCCAGGACCTGGGATGCAGATCACTGTGGCCGACGGAGAAACCACGTTTCCTGCAAGTGGCCAAGATCTTTTTGGATTGGGGGGAGGGACAGGGTGTGCGGGAGGTGGGGGTTTTACCCGGTTTGGATGCTGAAGTTCTTCTTGGCAACGATCTGGGCCCGATGACCTGCACCTATGACGGGTGCCCAGACCCACTGCGGTGGCGGCGGTTACCAGGAGCCAGACAGCGGCAATGGCGGTGGCGCCAGTCCCCCTGCCTTTGGGACCAACGATAGCGGAGGGCGCTGAGGAGCCCGGGAAGGTAAGCCAGGATCAGTTGCAACCACAGACTGACTTACTGTTCCCCCTCACCCTTCCCCATTCTCCAGACAATGACATGACTGGGGGGTGGCCAGAATTAGGAGCCCAGTTTAGGGAGGCAGTGTAAACAGACCCTACCCTGGCCGGCGTGAGACTTCGGGCGTCCAAATCTCAGGCAGGGGAGGGCACCGAGCAATGCCTATGGCATAAGGGTCTCCTGTATAGAAAAGAAGGGAACCCAGGGATAGAGGAGGGATTGACCGGTAAGCGACAGCTAGTAGTGCCCCAGGGGTACCGACAGCAACTGTTATGGGTAGCTCACTCTATTCCGTTAGCGGGGCATCAGGGGGTCAACAGAACGCGAGCCCGGTTATTACAGCGTTACTACTGGCCGAGGGCATCTCGAGATGTGGGCACTTTCTGCCGCTCTTGTGATGCCTGCCAGCGAGTGGCTACCGTGTGATGGTACCCCTGAAACCCCTACCGGTAGGGGAACCCTTCCAGAAAATAGCGATGGATCTTGTAGGACCCCTTATGATTCCTAGCAGGTCAGGGAAGCACTACATCCTCACGGTGGTGGATTTTGCCATCCGGTACCCTGAGGCAGTAGCGCTTGGCACCATAGATGCCAAGACAGTAGCAGCAGCATTGCTGAACATTTTTTCTAGGGTAGGTTTCCCTAGTTAGATCCTAACCGATCAAGGGTCGCAGTTCATGAGTGAACTGTTACATTGTCTCTGGGATGCATGCGGTGTACAGCACTGGCGCACTACCCCTTACCATCCCCAGACAAACGGACTATGTGAGAGGTTTAACGGTACCCTGAAGCAGATGCTTCGGACCTTTATAGAGGCGGAGGGGAAAGACTGGGAGATTCATTTACAGCACTTGCTGTTTGCCTACCGAGAGGTATCTGTAAGGTGCGGGGGAACACCTCTCTCTAAGGGGATTCCTCCCACGACTTTGCTTACCCGACACGCTCCGGCTCTGTCTCGCCGCCACGAGCAGGATCCTCCTTCCTCGCGTCAAGCGCAGCTGTGGCAATCTTTTCCTCACCAATCCCTATCTTCCTTGGGGCCGCTCCCCCGTCACTCTCCCTCTTCCTATTGGTCCTTCCTCCTATTTATACCCTGCTCAGCCATTCCATCTTTGGCTGAGCATAGCTTTGTGTGACCTGTGTTATCCACGGTCGTGCCTGTCTTAGTTCTTGACTCTTTGTCTTCCCTAGTGATTTCCTGTGTACCGAACCGGCTTGGCTGTGGACCCGCTCTGGACTTCGACCCTTGGCTTACCCTCTGACCTCCCGAACTCTCCGACCTTTCACCTCGGCTTACGGATTCCGACCTAAATCCCGGCTCTGGATCCCATTCTCTCGGTAACGACTATTCTTCTGGAACTTCCCTATACATCCGGCGAGTATCTGACTTTTCACCTTATACTCCCGCGCAGTTCCGGACGCCTATCATCCACTTTCCAGGAGTGTCCCCGTAGCTGTGGGTGCAGGTGTTACCCCTCTCACCTCAGTTTCGGGGTCCCTCCTTGTCCGTGGTGAGCACAGCGTGATATTATGCTCAGCCCACTGGACGTGGACCCCGAAGAGGTTGAGCAACCAAGCCCAATGGAGCGACATCTCCAGGTAGAGGCGCAGCTTACCTCCATGACGCAGGAGCTCACAAGAATTTCCTTGTTGCAGCATTCCCCAGGCTCCTCTGCCATGGCAGCTGCAGAGTTTTCCTCTCCAAGTCTCCCCGTGGCTTTTGATCCTCGTCTCCCGGCTCCCAACCGCTATGCGGGGGATCCCCACGAGTGCAGAGGGTTTCTCAATCAGTGCGAGATTCAATTTGAGTTATCCCCATCGCGCTTTCCTACTGCATGCTCCAGGGTGGCTTACATCATATCCCTCCTGAACGGGAAGGCCCTGGGCTGGGCATCCCCCATCTGGGAACGGGAGGCTGCCATGACACATGACTACCCTCGCTTTCTTCGCGAATATAAGCAGGTATTTGACACACCTGGTCGCAAGATGACGGCAGATTCCTCTCTGTTTCACATCTCCCAAGGTACTCGTCCTGTCGCCGAGTATGCTCTGGACTTCCGGACCATTGCGGCTGAGACCTCCTGGAACGATGACTCACTCTCCGCAGCCTTTTGGCAGGGTCTGTCTGACGCCATCAAGGACCAGCTGGCCACTCTGGAGAGACCCACCAGGTTGGAGGATCTCATTGCGGTCTGCATCCGCGTGGACCAGCGGCTACGAGAGAGAAGACTTGAACGCACCCTTCCTCGTACCACCTTCCCTCGGTCTACCAGCCGCAGTCTCGTTCCCTACGTTCCCCAACCGATGGATGAGCCCGAACCTAAGCAGCTCGGAAGTAATCGGCTATCCGCGTCTGGGAGACAGCGCCGACGAGATGGTGGACTGTGTCATTACTGCGGTCATCCCGGTCATCTGCTGGCAAGCTGTCCTCTGCGGCCGGGAAACGCCAAAACCCAATAAGGTATGAGAGGGTCTCGTTGGTTATAATCTCTTCCTCTTTTCCTTCTCCTAAGAAACTTCCCACTCGTATAATGCTGCCCATCTCTCTGTCCTGGAATAACTTCCAGATTCCCGCCTCCGCATTCATAGATTCCGGGTCTCAGGGAAATTTTATTGATCAGAGCTTTGCCTATAGGAACAAGATCCCCTTCCAATCTAAAGCTGTTCCAGTTGGTCTGGAGGCCATAGACGGGCGTCCACTCCAACCAGCTTTTATTTCCCTGGAGACTTGTTCTCTATCCCTCTTCACGGAGGACGGTCACCAAGAGAAGATTACCTTGGACGTGATCCACACTCCATCGGTAGAGGTAATTCTGGGACTCCCCTGGTTGCAATTGCACAACCCACAACTGGATTGGGTTAATAAAGAACCCATACGTTGGAGCCCCCAGTGCCTCAAGACCTGTCTTCCTCCCAAACAGACGATAGCCGGAATGGATTTACCCGCGGAGTACAAAACGTCTCTCCCAACGGTCTACTGGGACCTGGCGGACGTTTTCGATAAGGTGCGTTCTGAAGTATTACCCCCCCATAGAGACTTTGACTGTCCTATTGACCTTCTTCCCGGTGCCACCCTACCCAAGAGCCGTTCTTACCCTCTGTCCATACCCGAGACCAATGCCATGGCCGAGTACATCCAGGATAACTTGAAGAAGGGGTTCATCTGGAATTCATCATCTCCAGCTGCAGCTGGATTCTTCTTTGTCAAGAAAAAGGATGGCTCCTTGCGCCCTTGTATTGACTACAGAGGCCTCAACAAAATTACAATCAAGAACCGTTATCCCCTACCACTCATATCCGAACTCTTCGATCGTCTACAGGGGCCCAACAATTTTTTCCAAACTTGATCTTCGCAGAGCCTATAATCTTGTCCATATTCGTCAGGGTGATGAGTGGAAGACCGCCTTCAACACCCGGGATGGGCATTATGAATACCTAGTCATGCCTTTCGGCCTGTGTAATGCCCCGGCGGTCTTCCAGGAGTTTGTAAATGAGATCTTCCGCGATCTCCTCGACACCTTCGTCATCGTATACCTTGATGATATCCTCATTTTTTATAAGTCCCTCTCTGACCACATTCAGCACACCAAATTAGTCCTGTCCCGCCTTCGAGAGAACCATCTCTACGCTAAGCTGGAGAAATGTTCTTTTCATCTTTCTTCCATTCCCTTCCTTGGATACATTATTTCTAGCACTGGCTTCTCTATGGATCCAACCAAACTCAAAGCTGTCTTAGAATGGCCACACCCCACTTCCCTGAAAGACATACAACGGTTCTTGGGATTTGCGAACTACTATCGTAAATTCATCAAGAATTTTTCATCTACCGTGGCTCCCATTACTGCCCTTACCAAAAAGGGAGCTAACACAGCAGTTTGGTCTCCTGCAGCTCTCCAAGCTTTCGACTCCCTCAAGAAGTCTTTCGCTTCCGCTCCTATTTTGCGTCATCCTGACCCCGGGCTTCCATTTACCTTGGAGGTAGACGCATCCGACGTCGGTGCTGGTGCCATTCTCTCTCAGAGACAGTCCCCACAGGCCAAACTTCACCCCTGCGGGTTCTTTTTAAAAAAAAATCTTCGGCAGAACGGAACTATGACGTCGGAAACAGAGAACTCCTGGCTATTAAACTCACCTTTCAGGAATGGAGACATCTTCTAGAGGGAACGGAGACCCCCATTTCTATCCTTACTTATCATAAAAATTTACTTTATATTGAGAGTGCACGTCGCCTTGGAGCATGTCAGGCTCGATGGTCCCTTTTCTTTTCGAGATTCAATTATCTCATATCTTACATTCCCGGCTCAAGAAATCAAAAGGCAGACGCACTCTCATGTCAATTCCTGTTCGAGGATAATTCCGAGGTTATCTCCGAAACAATCTTAACCTCCAAATATATAATTTCGGCCAACTCTTTCGATATCCTGGATCAGGTCATGGCAGCACAGTTTAACCTCCCGTTTGGTCTTAAAGTGCCGGTCGGCCGTCTGTATGCAGCTCCACGCTTCCTAAAGAAGATTCTTGAGTGGGGTCATTCTTCTAGGTCAGCCGGTCACCCAGGCATTAGCAGAACGTCTGACCTTATTGGTCGTACCTTCTGGTGGCCAACCATGTTGCAGGACATTTCGGAGTACGTAAAAACCTGTCCAATCTGCGCCAAAGTCAAGACCATTCGTAAAAAGCCGTACGGTCTTCTACAACCCCTGCCTATACCAGAACGCCCCTGGAGTCATCTGTCCATGGACTTTGTGGTGGAACTTCCAACCTCTAAAGGGATGAACACCATTTTAGTTATCGTGGATCATTTTTCCAAGCAGGCCCATTTCATCCCTTCTCAAAGGGCTGCCCAATTCCACCACCCTGGCAGACGTTTTTGTTAAAGAAATATTCCGCATTCACGGAGTTCCTCTTTCCATCATATCCGATCGAGGTACGCAATTTGTCTCAAAATTTTGGCGGGCCTTCGCTCGCAGGATGGATATCACCCTCCATTTTTCTTCCGGGTATTACCCCCAAACTAATCGGCAAACCGAGAGAACGAACCAGACATTGGAGAAATACCTCCGATGCTTCATCGCGGACAGCCAGGACAATTGGGTAGATTTGCTTCCATGGGCAGAGTTCTCCCATAATTCTTTAAAAAACAGCTCCACGCTGAAATCCCCTTTTTTCATTAATTATGGTTTCCATCCGGGTCAGCTTCCCATCACCTCAGTTCCTTCCGGAGTTCCAGCGGCAGATGACCGAATCAAGGATCTACAGGAATCCTGGAACAAGATCCAGGAGGCTTTGAGAAAGACAACCTGCAGACAAAAGACACAGGCAGATCTTCACCGCCGGCAGGCACCAGTCTTCAAGTCAGGAGATAAGGTCTTGCTCTCCTCCAAGAACATTAGACTGAAGACTCCTAGCAACAAACTGGCGCCTAGGTACTTGGGCCCATTCTCAGTGGTGGAACAGATCAATCCTGTGGCATATCGTCTGGAACTTCCTCCATCCATGAGGATACCCTCCGTGTTCCACGTGTCACTGCTAAAACCTGTGTCCTAGAGTCCGCGGTTCCACAGGACACCGATTGACCCTAAACCGGTCATAGTTCAGGGGCAGGAGTAGTTTGAGGTTCAGTCTATTCTGGATTCCAGGAGGACGAGGGGTTCGGTACAGTACCTGGTTCACTGGAAGGGCTTTGGTCCGGAGGAAAGATCTTGGGTACCCCACCACCAAATACATGCTCCCAGACTACTGAGACTCTTTCACTATAAATTTCCCCAAAATCCATATTGGAGTTGTCCTGAGGCCGCTCCTCAAGGGGGGGGTACTGTAAGGTCCGTGGAACAACTCTCTCTAAGGGGGTTCCTCCCGCGACTTTGCTTACCTGACACGCTCCGGCTCTGTCTCGCCGCCGCGAGCAGGATCCTCCTTCCTCTTCCCTGCTCCCCGCGGTGGTTGCAGAACGCGCGCATGTTATCCGAGGTAGACGCAAAGGCTCACAGTCTACTGAGGCCGCAACATCAGATGTGTAATCACAAACAGAGTCGGATACAGGTATGAGTGTAGCACCATCATACGAACACCAAGATGGGCACCACTGTTCACAGGTTACCATGAGAGTATGGACCGTACTAGGTTCGTGCTTATCAAGAACAGCATAGTAGACCATTGGTGGGCTGTAGGCACCTTTTCTCCCCAGGAGGTTGCCGATGAATTAAACAACCGGTACAGGGAGATTGAGCAGAAAATAATTATTCCCCAAGGCTCATCTATATTGTATGACGATGTTGCCCCTGAGGAGCCACGGTTCTGGGTACTGCCAGGCAAGGCTGGGGACAGGAAGCTGACGAAGTTAAGTAGGGCAGATAGAGCCATAGTGGCAAGGTACCGGCAATCCCATGGCTATGAATTCCCATATGTGCCCGAGCCAATTATGCAGGAAATAGAGGAGCAGAGAGATACCTGGCTCCGAGAAGTTGTCCTTGAGTACCTACGAACTAAGTTTGGTAGGGCCGCTTATTTGAGAGAGGAGAAAATTTGCGATGTAATAAGAGCTTTGAGTACCGGGCGGAATATCTACATGTACAGTGTTATGTACAGACCGGAGTATGAGTCTGTACAACCCTATTATGTAAAGGTTGTGGATCACAATGGGCGGGAAGTAAGGAAAACTGACCCTCGCCATTATTATTAGTTCGGGTTCTCCATGTTGGGAGGTACCCAATGTTATTGATTCGCCATCTTGGTGGGACAGTCTGATGTGTACGCACTAATCAATTGTGTTTGTAATCCACAGATTGTTCGCCTGCAGGATGGTACAGTAAATTAGGTCCAAGTGGGGACCATTGAATTCCACCTGAGGGAGAGTGTAGCTCTGGTAAGAAATAGGGCTATAGTTCTTTCCTCCTTCTGGTATAAGCCCTGGTAAGGGCAGGCTGCTAGAAGTTATCATGGGTTTCCCCCACTTCAAGCCATGCCCTGAGTGGTGGAGGTAGGCCACCTGACCCTGTGTCAAGGCAAGAGACACAGGGGAGGGGCCTGCTGAAATCATAAAGAGCAGGGCACAGCCTATTTAGTGTGAGTCAAGAGTCAGTCAAGTGTGAGTTTAGAGGTGTACAGTTGGAGAGTGACAACTGCATATCACAGGGAAGAAGGAGAAGCCAGCAGCCTATGAGTAGAGCTGATGGAAGTATAGTTAGGGAGGTGGACCAATTCCTCTCACCCTGCCTATGGGGTGAGGGAAGAGCTAGCCCCACCCTGGGTGCCCTTGGCCTAGGGTGGTGGCAGGGAAAGAGACCATCCTGAGGGAGAGCGGTCTGGAGGAGCTGACAACCTGTACCTGACTGAACGTACTGCTACTGTTGTTGCTGGGCGAATAAAGACCTGCTGCTTTTAAGAAAGATCAACTGTGTGAGACTGGAATCTCTCTTCCCTGTGTGGGAATTCTCTGGAAGGATTCCACCCCGCATTCCTGTGGCTTACCAGAGATGGAGGCGCTGCACCACTAGATGAAACGAAGGCATTCACCCAGAAACCTGATCTTGTCATCCCCCATACCATCGCGGGAGACTCAGGCTCTCCTGTAGCCAGCAGGTATGCACCACACTCAGACATGTAGCCAGGCCCTAGTACAGAGGAGGGTGGCCGATCTGCGATTGCCCTAGGGAAGGGGGGCTACATATGTATATCCATAGGGACATAGATCAATTCAGGGGCATTAAATGGAACTAAAAAAAATACACATGAATAAAAAAATCAAAAAAACCTGTAAAAGTGAAAATAATAAACTTTTCTTTTGTTTACTTACCATTTGATACCCACTCACCAAAATCCAGGGGAACCGGAAGCTCTCGGACCAAATCCAAAGGTAAAAATCCATAAAATAAAAAACCATTACAATCCACGTCTGTTTCTTCTTTCTTCTATTTGTAATCCTTTTCGTCAGTCTTGGGGTCTTATTTGGGGTCTTCTTTGGGGGTCTTCTCGTCTTCTTCCGTCTTCTTACGCCACGCCCTTCTTCTCTTCTTAGGAGGGGAGGTCTTCCCCGGTTTGGGGCATCAGTGCCACTGTCGCCGCCATCTTTATAGAGCCCACGTCGTGTCTTGGATGCTATAAAGATGGCGGCGAATTTGACTCCGATGCCCTATACCGGGGCCTGTAACTTGGGAAGCAGGGGGTCTCTGAGGCAGAAATCAATGCGGTTCAGCTCAGGGGACCCCCTGTTCCCGCACACTATTATTAAAATGTACATTAATGCAGCTTCATTACCATAGCGGACAGCCGCTAAGGCAAGGAATTATTGTTTATTGATATGTGTGTTTTGACAGTAGTGCAGATGTGTAGGGGTCTCCGGAGCTGAACCGCATTGGTTTCAGCCTTGGGTAACCTCTACTTCAGGAGATACAGGCCCCTTTATGGGGTGCCGGTATCCCCTGCAGAATTTAAATGTCCCGGTCACGTGACGCGGAAGCTTTCAAAGTGCAGGGGATACCGGCACCCCATAACGGGGCCTGTTCTCCTGAAGTAGTGGGTCCCCAGACCTGAAACCAATGCAGTTCAGCTCCGGAGACCCCCTGCCCATGTACACTATTATTAAAATGTATTTGTTTTGTGTACGATCGCCTGTAACAGCCTTGCATGGAGATGGCAAATCTCCATGCAAATGTTCCAAGCGGCTTTTTTTTCTATCAGCTAGCGTACGTAAAGTTTAAGAACGCTAGCAGGGGGGGAAAAAGCTTGCACGTACGATAAGCCAGTTTTTGGCCCGTCCGAGAGAAAATGGGCTCAAGGCCTTAGTGAATCGCGTCTCCGGCTTCACTTTATATCGGACGTGATTTTTTGTTACAACCAGACGCAAAAGCACGGAGCTTAGTGCATAGCCCCCTATGAGTGGTCTTGCGTTTTGTCTCTACTTCCTCAATACCTCCGTACGCCTTGATCATTTTCAATTATCTATCGGCAAATTCACTTGCTTTTTCTTCCTTATTTTGTTTTGTTGTGTTAAGTTTTGTGTAAGGGATATTACTTGCGTCCCTGCATTTCACCCACCCGGCCCTGCTCTTCATACCCCCCAGCCCTACCCTACACCCCACCCCTTGCCCTTGTCTTTCACCCGCGGCCCCTAGCTTTCACCCCCCCACCCTCGCCTATCACCCCCCTCCACTGGCCCTGCCTTTCACCCCCCCGGCCCTGTCTTTCACACACACCCCAGCTCTGCCATTCAACCCCTCTGGCCCAGCTTTTCACCCCCCTTCCTTTCACCACTCCCTCCATTTCACCCCCTGTCTCTGCCTTTCAACCCCCCACATCCCTGCCTTTCACCCCCCCTGCCTTTCACTCCACCCCAACCCTGCCTTTTACACCCCCGTCCCTGCCTTTCACTCCCCCCGGCCTTGCCTTTCACCCCCCACCCTGCTTTTTACTCCCCCCCGCCCTGCCTTTCACCCCCCTTGGTCCAGCTTTTTACACCCCGCCCCACGGCCCTGCCATTCATCCTTCCCCCCCGTCCCTGCTTTTCACCCCCCTGGACCAGCCTTTCACCCCACCGTCCCTGCCTTCATCCCCCCGTCTCTGCCTTCACCCACCCATCCCTGCCTTTCACCCTTCCCTCCGGCCCTGCCTTTCACCCTTCCCCCCGGCCCTGCCTTTCACCCTTCCCTCAGGCCCTGCCTTTCACCCTTCCCCCCGGCCCTGCCTTTCACCACCCCCAATGGCCCTGCCTATCCCCCCTGCCTTTTACCCTGCCCTGCATTTCACCTCTCCTTGTCCCTGACTTCACCCCCCCATCCCTGCTTTTCACCCCCCTGTCCCTGCCTTTTACCCCACCGTCCATGCCTTTTACCCCCCATCCCTGCCTTTTACCCCCCTCCTGTCCCTGCCTTTTACCCCCCTCTAGTCCCTGCCTTTTACCCCCCCGTCCCTGCCTTTCACCCCCCTGTCCCTGCCTTTTACACCCCCGTCCCTGCCTTCCCCCCCCCCCGGGCCCTGCATTTCATCCCCCCCGGGCCTTGCCTCTCACCCCCCCTGGCCCTGCCTCTCACCCCCCCCCCCCGGCCCTACCTCTCAACCCCCGTCCCTGCCTTTCACCACCCCTGTCTCTGCCTTTCAACCCCCCACATCCCTGCCTTTCACCCCCCCTGCCTTTCACTCCCCCCCGGCGCTGCCTTTACACCCCCGTCCCTGCCTTTCACTCCCCCCGGCGTTGCCTTTCACCCCCTCGGCCCTGCCTTTCACCCCCCCCTTCCTTTCACCACTCCCTCCATTTCACCCCCTGTCTCTGCCTTTCAACCCCCCACATCCCTGCCTTTCACCCCCCTGCCTTTCACTCCCCCCCCCGGCCCTGCCTCTCCCCCCCCGGCCCTGCTTTTCATCCCCCCGAGGCCCTGCCTCTCGCCCACCCCAGCCCTGCCTCTCACCCCCCCCCCCCCGGCCCTACCTCTCAACCCCCATTCCTGCCATTCACCCCCCCTGGCCCTGCCTTTCACCCCCTCGGCCCTACCTTTCACCCCCCCCTCCCTTTCACCCCCCCTTCCTTTCACCACTCCCTCCATTTCACCCCCTGTCTCTGCCTTTCAACCCCCCACATCCCTGCCTTTCACCCCCCCTGCCTTTCACTTCCCCCCAACCCTGCCTTTCACCCCCCCTGCCTTTCACTCCCCCCCAACCCTGCCTTTTACACCCCCGTCCCTGCCTTTCACTCCCCCCGGCCTTGCCTTTCACCCCCCACCCTGCTTTTTACTCCCCCCCGCCCTGCCTTTCACCCCCCTTGGCCCAGCTTTTTATACCCCGCCCCACGGCCCTGCCATTCACCCCCCCCCCACCGGCCCTGCCTTTCAACCTTACCCCCCGTCCCTGCTTTTCACCCCCCTGGACCAGCCTTTCACCCCACATTCCCTGCCTTCATCCCCCATCCCTGCCTTCATCCCCCATCTCTGCCTTTACCCACCCATCCCTGCCTTTCACCCTTCCCCACGGCCCTGCCTTTCACCCTTCCCTCCTGGCCCTGCCTTTCACCCTTCCCCCCGGCCCTGCCTTTCACCACCCCCCCATGGCCCTGCCTATCCCCCCTGCCTTTTACCCTGCCCTGCATTTCACCCCCCCTTGTCCCTGCCTTCACCCCCCCATCCCTGCTTTTCACCCCCCATCCCTGCCTTTTACCCCACCGTCCATGCCTTTTACCGCCCATCCCTGCCTTTTACCCCCCTCCTGTCCCTGCCTTTTACCCCCCTCTAGTCCCTGCCTTTTACACCCCCATCCCTGCCTTTCACCCCCCTGTCCCTGCCTTTTACACCCCCGTCCCTGCCTTCCCCCCCCCCGGTCCTGCCTTTCATCCCCCCCAGGCCCTGCCTCTCACCCCCCTGGCCCTACCTCTCAACCCCCGTCCCTGCCTTTCACCCCCCCTGGCCCTGCCTTTCACCCCCTCGGCCCTGCCTTTCACCCACCCCTTCCTTTCACCACTCCCTCCATTTCACCCCCTGTCTCTGCCTTTCAAACCCCCACATCCCTGCCTTTCACCCCCCCTGCCTTTCACTCCCCCCCCAGCCCTGCCTTTTACACCCCCGTCCCTGCCTTTCACTCCCCCCGGCGTTGCCTTTCACCCCCTCGGCCCTGCCTTTCACCCCCCCCTTCCTTTCACCACTCCCTCCATTTCACCCCCTGTCTCTGCCTTTCAACCCCCCACATCCCTGCCTTTCACCCCCCCTGCCTTTCACTCCCCCCCCCGGCCCTGCCTCTCCCCCCCCCGGCCCTGCCTTTCATCCCCCCCAGGCCCTGCCTCTCACCCCCCCCAGCCCTGCCTCTCACCCCCCCCCCCCGGCCCTACCTCTCAACCCCCATTCCTGCCTTTCACCCCCCCTGGCCCTGCCTTTCACCCCCTCGGCCCTACCTTTCACCCCCCCTCCCTTTCACCCCCCCTTCCTTTCACCACTCCCTCCATTTCACCCCCTGTCTCTGCCTTTCAACCCCCCACATCCCTGCCTTTCACCCCCCCTGCCTTTCACTCCCCCCCAACCCTGCCTTTTACACCCCCGTCCCTGCCTTTCACTCCCCCCGGCCTTGCCTTTCACCCCCCACCCTGCTTTTTACTCCCCCCCACCCTGCCTTTCACCCCCCTTGGCCCAGCTTTTTACACCAAGACCCACGGCCCTGCCATTCACCCCCCCCCACCGGCCCTGCCTTTCAACCTTCCCCCCCATCCCTGCTTTTCACCCCCCTGGACCAGCCTTTCACCCCACATTCCCTGCCTTCATCCCCCATCCCTGCCTTCATCCCCCATCTCTGCCTTCACCCACCCATCCCTGCCTTTCACCCTTCCCCACGGCCCTGCCTTTCACCCTTCCCTCCTGGCCCTGCCTTTCACCCTTCCCCCCGGCCCTGCCTTTCACCACCCCCCCATGGCCATGCCTATCCCCCCTGCCTTTTACCCTGCCCTGCATTTCACCCCCCCCTTGTCCCTGCCTTCACCCCCCCATCCCTGCTTTTCACCCCCCATCCCTGCCTTTTACCCCACCGTCCATGCCTTTTACCGCCCATCCCTGCCTTTTACCCCCCTCCTGTCCCTGCCTTTTACCCCCCTCTAGTCCCTGCCTTTTACACCCCCGTCCCTGCCTTCCCCCCCCCCCCGGCCCTGCCTTTCATCCCCCCCAGGCCCTGCCTCTCACCCCCCTGGCCCTACCTCTCAACCCCCGTCCCTGCCTTTCACCCCCCCTGGCCCTGCCTTTCACCCCCTCGGCCCTGCCTTTCACCCACCCCTTCCTTTCACCACTCCCTCCATTTCACCCCCTGTCTCTGCCTTTCAACCCCCCACATCCCTGCCTTTCACCCCCCCTGCCTTTCACTCCCCCCCCGGCCCTGCCTTTTACACCCCCGTCCCTGCCTTTCACTCCCCCCGGCCTTGCCTTTCACCCCCGCCCTACTTTTTACCCCCCTGTCCCTGCCTTTCACCCCCCCTGTCCCTGCCTTTTACACCCCGTCCCTGCCATCCCCCCCCCCCGGCCCTGCCTTTCATCCCCCCCAGGCCCTGCCTCTCACCCCCCCCGGCCCTGCCTCTCACCCCCCCCCACGGCCCTACCTCTCAACCCCCATTCCTGCCTTTCACCCCCCCTGGCCCTGCCTTTCACCCCCTCGGCCCTACCTTTCATCCCCCCTCCCTTTCACCCCCCCTCCCTTTCACCCCCCCCCCTTCCTTTCACCACTCCCTCCATTTCACCCCCTGTCTCTGCCTTTCAACCCCCCACGTCCCTGCCTTTCACCCCCCCTGCCTTTCACTCCCCCCCGGCCCTGCCTTTTACACCCCCGTCCCTGCCATTCACTCCCCCCGGCCTTGCCTTTCACCCCCCCACCCTGCTTTTTACCCCCCCGCCCTGCCTTTCACCCCCCTTGGCCCTGCTTTTTACACCCCGCCCCACGGCCCTGCCATTCACCCCCCCCAACCGGCCCTGCCTTTCAACCCCCGTTCCTGCCTTTCACCCCCCTGGCCCTGCCTTTCACCCCCTCGGCCCTGCCTTTCACCCCCCCCTCCCTTTCACCCCCACTTCCTTTCACCACTCGCTCCATTTCACCCCCTGTCTCTGCCTTTCAACCCCCCACATCCCTGCCTTTCACCCCCCCTGCCTTTCACCCCCCCTGCCTTTCACTCCCCCTCCAGCCCTGCCTTTTACACCCCAGTCCCTGCCTTTCACCCCCCTGCCTTTCACTCCCCCCCCGGCCCTGCCTTTTACACCCCCGTCCCTGCCTTTCACTCCCCCCGGCCTTGCCTTTCACCCCCCGCCCTGCTTTTTACCCCCCGCCCTGCCTTTCACCCCCCTTGGCCCTGCTTTTTACACCCCGCCCCACGGCCCTGCCTTTCACCCTTCCCCCCATCCCTAATTTTCACCCCCTGGAGCAGCCTTTCACCCCACCATCCCTGCCTTCATCCACCCATCCCTGCTTTTCACCCTTCCCCCCGGCCCTGCCTCTCACCCTCCCCCCCCGGACCTGCCTCTCATCCCCCGTCCCTGTCTTTAACCCCCCCTGGCCCTGCCTTTCACCCCCTCGGCCCTGCCTTTCACCCCCCCCTCCCTTTCACCCCCCCTTCCTTTCACCCCCCTTCCTTTCACCCCCCCCCTTCCTTTCACCACCCTTCCTTTCACCCCCCCCCTTCCTTTCACCACTCCCTCCATTTCACCCCCTGTCTCTGCCTTTCAAGCCCCCACATCCCTGCCTTTCACCCCCCCCCTGCCTTTCACTCCCCCCGGCCTTGCCTTTCACCCCCCACCCTGCTTTTTACTCCCCCCCGCCCTGCCTTTCACCCCCCTTGGCCCAGCTTTTTACACCCCGCCCCACGGCCCTGCCATTCACCCCCCCCAAACGGACCTGCCTTTCACCCTTCCCCCCATCCCTGCTTTTCACCCCCTGGACCAGCCTTTCACCCCACGGCCCTGCCTTCATCCCCATCCCTGCCTTCATCCCCCATCCCTGCCTTCATCCCCCCGTCCCTGCCTTCTTCCCACCGGCCCTGCCTTTCACCCTTCCCTCCGGCCCTGCCTTTCACCCTTCCCCCCGGCCCTGCCTTTCACCCTTCCTTCCAGGCCCTGCCTTTCACCCTTCCCCCCCGGCCCTGCCTTTCACCCCCCCCATGGCCCTGCCTATCCCCCCTGCCTTTTACCCTGCCCTGCATTTCACACCCCCCTTGTCCCTGCCTTCCCCCCCATCCCTGCTTTTCACCCCCCATCCCTGCCTTTTACCCCCCTCCTGTCCCTGCCTTTTACCCCCCTCTAGTCCCTGCCTTTTACCCCCCCGTCCCTGCTTTTCACCCCCCCCGTCCCTGCCTTTCACTCCCCTGTCCCTGCCTTTTACACCCCCGTCCCTGCCTTTCCCCCCCCCCCGGCCCTGCCTTTCATCCCCCCAAGGCCCTGCCTCTCACCCCCCCCGGCCTTGCCTCTCACCCCCCCCGACCCTACCTCTCAACCCCCGTCCCTGCCTTTCACACCCCCTGGCCCTGCCTTTCACCCCCTCAGCCCTGCCTTTCACCCCCCCTTCCTTTCAACACTCCCTCCATTTCACCCCCTGTCTCTGCCTTTCAACCCCCGACATCCCTGCCTTTCACCCCCCCTGCCTTTCACTCCCCCCGGCCTTGCCTTTCACCCCCCCCCCCACCCTGCTTTTTACCCTCCTGTCCCTGCCTTTCACCCCCCCTGTCCCTGCCTTTTACACCCCCGTCTCTGCCTTAGCCTTTCACCCTCCCGCCCTGCCTTTCACCCCCCCTGGAACTGCTTTTTACACCCCGCTTCACGGCCCTGCCATTCACCCCCCCCAACCGGCCCTGCTTTCCCCCCCCCCCAACCGGCCCTGCCATTCAACCTTCCCCCCGTCCCTGCTTTTCACACCCTGGACCAGCCATTCACCCCACCGTCTCTGCCTTCATCCCCCATCCCTGCCTTCATCCCCCGATCCCTGCCTTCACCCATCCATCCCTGCCTTTCACCCTCCCCCCCGGCCCTGCCTCTCACCCCCTCCCGGCCCTACCTCTCATCCCCCGTCCCTGCCTTTCACCCCCCCTGGCCCTACCTTTCACCCCCTCGGCCCTGCCTTTCACCCCCTCGGCCCTGCCTTTCACCCCCCCCTTTCTTTCACCCCCCCTTTCTTTCACCCCCCCTTCCTTTCACCCCCCCTTCCTTTCACCCCCCCTTCCTTACACCACTCCCTCCATTTCACCCCCTGTCTCTGCCTTTCAACCTCCCACATCCCTGCCTTTCACCCCCCAGCCTTTCACTCCGCCCCGACCCTGCCTTTCACCCCCCTTGGCCCAGCTTTTTAGACCCCACCCACGGCATTGCCATTCACCCCCCCCCCCCCCACCGGCCCTGCCTTTCACCCTTCCCCCCCGTCCCTGCTTTTCACCTCCCTGGACCAGCCTTTCACCCCATCGTCCCTGCCTTCATCCCCCTTCCCTGCCTTTCACCCTTCCCCCCGGCCCTGCCTTTCACCCTTCCCCCCGGCCCTGCCTTTCACCCTTCCCCCCGGCCCTGCCTTTCACCCTTCCCCACGGCCCTGCCTTTCACCCTTCCCCACTGCCCTGCCTTTTACCCTTCCCTCCATGGCCCTGCCTATCCCCCCTGCCTTTTACCCTGCCCTGCATTTCACCCCCCCCTTGTCCCTGCCTTCATCCTCCCATCCCTGCTTTTCACCCCCCGTCCCTGCCTTTTACCCCCCCGTCCCTACCTTTTACCCCCCTCCTGTCCCTGCCTTTTACCCCCCTCTAGTCCCTGCCTTTTACCCCCCCGTCCCTGCCTTTCACCCCACCTGCCTTTCACTCCCCCCCGGCCCTGCATTTAACAGCCCCCCTGCCTTTCACTCCCCCCGGCCCTGCTTTTCACCCCCCCCACCCCGGCCCTGCCTTTCACCCTTCCCCCCGGCCCTGCCTTTCAACCTTCCCCCCGGCCCTGCCTTTCACTCTTCCCCCCGTCCCTGCCTTTCACTCCCCCTGGCCCTGCCTTTCACCCCCCCCGGCCCTGCCTTTCACCCTTCCCCCCGGCCCTGCCTTTCACCCTTCCCCCGGCCCTGCCTTTCACCCTTCCCCCCGGCCTTACCTTTCACCTCCTCCCCCGCCCTGCCTTTCACCGCCCCCGGCCCTGCCTTTTACCCCACCGTCCATGCCTTTCACACATTCGTCCCTGCCTTTCACCCCCCCGCCTTTCACCCTCCCCGCCTTTCACCCCCCCATCCCTGCCTTAATCCCCCATCCCTGCCTTCACCCACTTTACTACTGTGAAGCGCTATGTACATTAATGGCGCTATTTAAATAAAGACATACAATACAATACAATACCCATCCTTGCCTTTCACCCTTCCCCCCCGGCCCTGCCTTTCACGCTTCCCCCCGGCCCTGCCTTTCACGCTTCCCCCCGGCCCTGCCTTTCACCCTTCCCCCCGACCCAGCCTTTCACCCTTCCCCCCGGCCCTGCCTTTCACCCTTCCCCCTGGCCCTGCCTTTCACCCCCCCCCCCCCGGCCCTGCCTTTCACCCTTCCCCCGGCCCTGCCATTCACCCCTCCCCCCCGGCCCTGCCTTTCACCCTTCCCCACGGCCCTGCCTTTCAACCTTCCCCCGGCCCTGCCTTTCACTCTTCCCCCCGTCCCTGCCTTTCACTCCCCCTGGCCTTGCCTTTCACCCCCCCGCCCTGCCTTTCACCCCCCCGGCCCTGCCTTTCACCCTTCCCCCCGGCTCTGCCTTTCACCCTTCCCTACAGCCCTGCCTTTCACGCTTCCCCCCGGCCCTGCCTTTCACCCTTCCCCCCGGCCCTGCCTTTCACCCTTCCCTACAGCCCTGCCTTTCACCCTTCCCCCCGGCCCTGCCTTTCACCCCCCCCATGGCCCTGCCTAACCCCCCCTGCCTTTCACCCCATCCCTGCCCTTTGCCCCCCCTCATCCCTGCCTTCACTCCCCCCCTCGTCCGTGCCTTTTACCCCACCGTCCATGCCTTTCACACATCCGTCCCTGCCTTTCACACACCCGTCCCTGCCTTTTACCCCTCCCCCCGGCCCTGCCTTTCACCCCCTCTGCCCTGCCTTTCACCCCCACTCCCTGCCTTTCACCCCCCCAGTCCCTGCCTTTCACCCCCCCGTTCCTGCCTTTCACCCCCACTGCCTTTCATCCCCCCCGGCCCTGGCTTTTATCCCCCCCAACCCTGACTTTCACCCCCCGGCCCTGCCTTTTACACCCCCCATCCCTGCCTTTTACACCCCCCATCCCAGCATTTCACCCCCCAGGCTCTGCCTCTCACACCCCCCCAGCCCTACCTCTCAGCCCCCATCTTTGCCTTTCACCCGCCCTCAATGCATTACACCCCCCGTCCCTGCCTTTCACCCCCCCGTCCCTGCCTTTTACCCCCCCCGGCCCTGCCTTTTACCCCCCCCTGGCCCTGCCTTTCACCCCCTCGGCCCTGCCTTTCATCCCCCCCTCCCTTTCACCACTCCCTCCATTTCACCCCCTGTCTCTGCCTTTCAACCCCCCCATCCCTGCCTTTCACCCCCCCTGCCTTTCACTCCCCCCCGGCCCTGCCTTTTACACCCCCGTCCCCACCTTTCACTCCCCCCGGCCTTGCCTTTCACCCCCCCGCCCTGCTTTTTACCCTCCTGTCCCTGCCTTTCACCCCCCCTGTCCCTGCCTTTCACTCTTCCCCCCGTCCCTGCCTTTCACTCCCCCTGGCCTTGCCTTTCACCCCCCCGCCCTGCCTTTCACCCTTCCCTCCGGCCCTGCCTTTCACCCTTCCCCCCGGCCTTACCTTTCACCTCCCCCCCGGCCCTGCCTTTCACCCCCCCCCCGTCCCTGCCTTTTACCCCACCGTCCATGCCTTTCACACATCCGTCCCTGCCTTTCACCCCCCCCGCCTTTCACCCTCCCCGCCTTTCACCCCCCGTCCCTGCCTTAATCCCCCGTCCCTGCCTTCATCCCCCCATCCCTGCCTTCACCCACCCATCCCTGCCTTTCACCCTTCCCCCGGCCCAGCCTTTCACCCTTCCCCAAGGCCCTGCCTTTCACCCTTCCCCCCAGCCCTGCCTTTCACCCTTCCCCCCGGCCCTGCCTTTCACCCTTCCCCCCAGCCCGGCCTTTCACCCTTCCCCCCGTCCCTGCCTTTCACCCCGTCCCTGCCCTTTACCCCCCCCTCATCCCTGCCTTTCACCCCACCTCGTCCCAGCCTTTTACCCCACCGTCCATGCCTTTCTCAGATCTGTCCCTGCCTTTCACACACCCGTCCCTGCCTTTTACCCCCCCCCGGCCCCGCCTTTCACCCCCTCGGCCCTGCCTTTCACCCCCCCGGCCCTGCCTTTCACCCCCCCATGGCCCTGCCTTTCACCCCCCCGTCCCTGCCTTCCATCCCCCCCGTCCCTGCCTTTCACCCCCCCAGTCCCTGCCTTTCATCCCCCCCGTCCCTTCCTTTCATCCTCCTGTCCCTGCCTTTCACTCCCCCCTGCCTTTCATCCCCCCCGGCCCTGGCTTTTATCCCCCCCAACCCTGCCTTTCACCCACCCGTCCCTGCCTTTTACCCCCCGTCCCCGTCCCTGCCTTTTACCCCACCGTCCATGCCTTTCACACATCCGTCCCTGCCTTTCACCCCCCCGCCTTTCACCCTCCCCGCCTTTCACCCCCCGTCCCTGCCTTAATCCCCCGTCCCTGCCTTCATCCCCCCATCCCTGCCTTCACCCACCCGTCCCTGCCTTTCACCCTTCCCCCGGCCCAGCCTTTCACCCTTCCCCAAGGCCCTGCCTTTCACCCTTCCCCCCAGCCCTGCCTTTCACCCTTCCCCCCGGCCCTGCCTTTCACCCTTCCCCCCAGCCCGGCCTTTCACCCTTCCCCCCCCCTGCCTTTCACCCCGTTCCTGCCCTTTACCCCCCCCTCATCCCTGCCTTTCACCCCCCCTCGTCCCTGCCTTTTACCCCACCGTCCATGCCTTTCACAGATCCGTCCCTGCCTTTCACACACCCGTCCCTGCCTTTTACCCCCCCCCGGCCCCGCCTTTCACCCCCACTCCCTGCCTTTCACCCCCCTCCATCCCTGCCTTTCACCCCCCCGTCCCTGCCTTCCACCCCCCCGTCCCTGCCTTTCACCCCCCCAGTCCCTGCCTTTCATCCCCCCGTCCCTTCCTTTCATCCTCCTGTCCCTGCCTTTCACTCCCCCCTGCCTTTCATCCCCCCCGGCCCTGGCTTTTATCCCCCCCAACCCTGCCTTTCACCCCCCCGGCCCTGCCTTTTACACCCCCCATCCCTGCCTTTTACACCCCCCATCCCAGCCTTTCACCCCCCCGGCCCTGCCTCTCACCCCCCCCCCCCGGCCCTGCCTCTCACCTCCCCCATCTCTGCCTTTCACCCGCCCTCAATGCATTACACCCCCCGTCCTTGCCTTTCACCCCCCCTGGCCCTGCCTTTTACCCCCCCTGGCCCTGCCTTTTACCCCCCCTGGCCCTGCCTTTTACCCCCCCTGGCCCTGCCTTTTACCCCCTCGGCCCTGCCTTTCACCCCCCTCCCTTTCACCCCCCCTCCCTTTCACCCCCCCTCCCTTTCACCACTCCCTCCATTTCACCCCCTGTCTCTGCCTTTCAACCCCCCCATCCCTGCCTTTCACCCCCCTGCCTTTCACTCCCCCCATGGCCCTTCCTTTAACACCCCACCCCCTCCCTGCCTTTCACCCCCCCGCCCTGCCTTTCACCCCCCTTGGCCCTGCTTTTTACCCCCCGCCCCACGGCCCTGCCATTCACCCTTCCCCCGTCCCAGCCTTTCACTCCCCCTGGCCCTGCCTTTCACCCCCCCCCGCCATGCCATTCACCCCCCCCCGCCATGCCATTCACCCCCCCGCCCTGCCATTCACCCCCCCGCCCTGCCATTCACCCCCCCCCCCGCCCTGCCATTCACCCTCCCACCGGTCCTGCCTTTCACACTTCCCCCCGGCCCTGCCTTTCACCCCCCCCCCGGCCCTGCCTTTCACCCCCCCCCCGGCCCTGCCTTTCACCCTTCCCCCCGGCCCTGCCTTTCACCCTTCCCCCGGCTCTGCCTTTCACCCTTCCCCCCCCGGCCCTGCCTTTCACCCTTCCCCCCCGGCCCTGCCTTTCACCCTTCCCCCCGGCCCTGCCTTTCAGCCCCCCTGCCTTTCACCCCCCCTGCCTTTCACTGTCCCTGCCTTTCACCCCTCCTCGTCCCTGCCTTCACCCCCCATCCCTGCCTTTTAACACCCCATCCTGGCCTTTCACACACCCCTGTCCCTGCCTTTTACCACCCTGTCCCTGCCTTTTACCCCCTCATCCCTGCCTTTTACCCCCCCGTCCCTGCCTTTTACCCCCCCTCCCTGCCTTTTATCCCCCCCGTCCCTGCCTTTCACCCCCCCCCTGTCCCTGCCTTTTACCCCCCCTCCCTGCCTTTTATCCCCCCTGTCCCTGCCTTTTACCCCCCCTCCCTGCCTTTTATCCCCCCTGTCCCTGCCTTTCACCCCCCTGACTATGACTCCCAACACCGGCCCTGCTTTTCACCCCCCCCCCCCGGCCCTGCCTTTCACCCCCCCCCAGCCCTGCCTTTCCCCCCCCCCCGCTCTGCCTTTCTCCCCCCCGGCCCTGCCTCTCTCACCCCCCCCCCCGGCCCTGCATTTCATACCCCCACCCCCGGCCCTGCCTTTCACCCCCGTTTCTGCCTTTCACCCCCCCACCGACCCTGCCTTTCACCCCCCCCCCGGCCCTGTCTCTCACCCCCCATCTGCCTTTCACCCCCCATCTCTGCCTTTCACCCCACCACCGTCCCTGCCTTTCACCAACCAAGTCTCTGCCTTTCACCCCCCCGTCCCTACTTTCACCCCCCCTTCCCTGCCTTTCACTCCCCCTGTCCCTTACTTTCACCCCAACGTTCCTGCCTTTCACCCTCCCCCATTCCTGCCTTTCACCCCCCCGCTCCTGCCTTTCACCCCCCCACCCCATCCTTACCTTTCACCCCCCCCACCATTCACCCCTCCTCCTGTCCCTGCCTTTCACCCCCTGCCCCTGCCTTTCACCCCCCCACTGACCCTTCCTTTCACCAAACCCGTCCCTTCCTTTCACCAACCCCATCCCTCCCTTTCACCCCCCCCTCCCTTTCACCCCCCCTCCCTTTCACCCCCCCTCCCTTTCACCCCCCCTCCCTTTCACCCCCCCTCCCTCCATTTCACCCCCTGTCTCTGCCTTTCAACCCCCCACATCCCTGCCTTTCACCCCCCCTGCCTTTCACTCCCCCCCAACCCTGCCTTTTACACCCCCTTCCCTGCTTTTCACTCCCCCCGGCCTTGCCTTTCACCCCCTCGGCCCTGCCTTTCACCCCCCCCTTCCTTTCACCACTCCCTCCATTTCACCCCCTGTCTCTACCTTTCAACCCCCCACATCCCTGCCTTTCACCCCCCCTGCCTTTCACTCCCCCCCCCCCCGGCCCTGCCTTTTACACCCCCTTCCCTGCTTTTCACTCCCCCCGGCCTTGCCTTTCACCCCCCGCCCTGCTTTTTACCCCCCCCGCCCTGCCTTTCACCCCCCTTGGCCCTGCTTTTTACACCCCACCCCACGGCCCTGCCATTTACCCCCATCCTACCGGCCCTGCCTTTCACCCTTCCCCCTGGCCCTGCCTTTCACCCTTCCCCCGGCTCTGCCTTTCACCCTTCCCCCCCCCCGGCCCTGTCTTTCAGCCCCCCTGCCTTTCACCCCCCCTGCCTTTCACTGTCCCTGCCTTTCACCCCCCCTTGTTCCTTGCCTTCACCCCCCATCCCTGCCTTTCACACACCCCTGTCCCTGTCTTTTACCCCCCCTGTCCCTGCCTTTTACCCCCCCCGTCCCTGCCTTTTACCCCCCCGTCCCTGCCTTTTACCCCCCTCCCTGCCTTTTATCCCCCCCGTCCCTGCCTTTCACCCCCCCTGTCCCTGCCTTTCACCCCCCCCCTGTCCCTGCCTTTCACCCCCCTGTCTATGACTCCCCGCCCCCACTGGCCCTGCTTTTCACCCCCCCGGCCCTGCCTTTCACCCCCCTGGCTCTGCCTTTCACCCCCCCCCCGGCCCTGCCTCTCACACACCCCGGCCCTGCCTCTCACACCCCCCCCCCCGGCCCTGCCTTTCATTCCCCCACCCCCGGCCCTGCCTTTCACCCCCCGTCTGCCTTTCAACCCAGTCTCTGCCTTTCACCCCCCCACCGACCCTGCCTTTCACCCCCCCCCACCAACCCTGCCTTTCACTTCCCCCGGCCCTATCTCTCACCCCCCATCTGCCTTCCACCCCCCATCTCTGCCTTTCACCCCACCACCGTCCCTGCCTTTCACCAACCCAGTCTCTGCCTTTCACCCACCCCATTCCTGCCTTTCACCCCCCCGTCCCTACTTTCACCCCCCTTCCCTGCCTTTCACCCCCCCCTGTCCCTTACTTTCACCCCAACGTTCCTGCCTTTCACCCTCCCCCCATTCCTGCCTTTCACCCCCCTCGCTCCTGCCTTTCACCCCCCCGCCCCATCCTTACCTTTCACCCCCCCGCCATTCACCCTTCCTCCCGTCCCTGCCTTTCACCCACTCCCGCCCCTGCCTTTCACCACCCCCCGCCCCTGCCTTTCACCCCCTCACCACGTCCCTGCCTTTCACCCCCCCCGGCCCTGCCTTTCACCCCCTGCCCCTGCAATCCCGGCAACCCACGGTATATCAGCTAGTAAATAATAAATTACACACACACACATATACATACACATACAGTAAACACACAGTACCTTCTCACATCTCACAGCTCAGCATTCACACACAAAGCGTGCGGCACGTGAATGCGCGTTTCACACAGGCACGCATGCGCACACGGCCGCATACTCTATAGAACAGGCCTAACATTGTTTACTAGGCATATTATAATGACGTGACGCATACAATCACTGATCACACAGGCTTCTCCCTATACTACGTCTATCACTTTCAAGGTCCCTAAAAGTTACTAAAACTGTAACAAAACAGCTCAGTACAACAACAAGATACGTCAGGGTACTTCTTATCCCTATATATCTGTACAACATCAGAATATGTCTTATCACTATAATTCTGGGCGTTGAGCCACAGGCATGACAGTGAAATCTACTGACAGCAAAACTCATTAAATTAACCTATTAATTCACACAACATGGATACTGAGACAAGACATGACAGACAAAATGGATTCAGAATACTGCTAATAATTCTTCTCCAGAGACACCCCAGTCCATTTCAACAGTATGTTCAGCATTACCTGGCAGTGATGTCGCCCTGTCACTAAGGGCTTAAGGCTACTTTCTTGAAACAGTTCGATAAGAAATGTGATGGGTGCTCCAACAGTTCTGGAATCTTTATATATATTTTCAACAATCATGTAAAAACAGTGAAGGCTCAAATGATGGGTGAGTGACTATAGCCACTGAAATCCTGAATCTCCTGAAGGCAACAGAAAAAATATGTATAACACACTTTGCTGTACCTCATTGGAAATAGGTATAATAAAGTTCAGCACTCACCCTGATTAGTAGTAATAAGGATCCATATAGCAGTATATCTTAGAAGATCTTACCCACTCCTAGAGCTCACTGAATTCCTCCGGGCGTGTCCGGCCACTGAATAAATTCCAAACTATCCAAAATATGCAAAAACATGCACAAAGCAGCGCACTGCCCAAGGACACAGGTGTAACAAAAGTAAAACATAGATTTATTGTCAGTCAGACATAGCAAACAAGGGGTTATAAACCCTCCAACGCGTTTCACACAACAAGGTGCTTTATCAAGGAGCACTTTGTTGTGTGAAACGCGTTGGAGGGTTTAAACCCCCTTGTTTGCTATGCCTGACTGTCAATAAATATATTTTTTACTTTTGTTACATCTGTGTCCCTGGGCAGTGCGCTGCTTTATGCATGTTTTTGCATATTTTGGATACTTTCTTGAAACTGCTTTGGACAATACAGTGTGTTGGTTCTATAATTGTTTGTGTTCATGCATGAGGGGAAAACCTGTATCTTAGCTGTCTCATGCTTTATAGGGTTTTTTCTATAACTGAGGTCATATATATCTATATAATATTAGGATTAAGGGCCACATTTACAATGCAGTCCTAAAATATGTCATCCTTTAACGTAACACATCAGTTAGTTTGTAAGCTCTTTGGGCAAGTACTCCTTTCCCTACTGTTTATGTCACTAGCACTTATTCCTATTCCACCAATTAGGGTGCTTTAATTGCCGCAATTAATTGATCAATCTGCCATTTGTTACACAAACACACTACGGTTTGACCCAATTGCTGCTGATCATCAGCATCTATATTGTGTTCACTGCAATTGTGTAATAAACGAATTAAATCATTTTGTTTAACTTTATAAATATCCACCCTCCACATCAGTCTGGGGCATTTGCTTCTAGATAATTAATTACACGCATACTTCCTATCTAAGCTATAGCCAGCAGCAATCAATACTGGCATATACTGTTCCATTATGGACCTTTCTACCACTACTTAGTAGACTGTCACTATATACAGTAGGTGAGCTGAGTGCATTTAATTTGGGGACTCTACTGTGCCTCACCCTCCCTCTGCAGGCTAAGACATGTGCTCTTTCTGTTCAATTTTCCCCTAGTGCACCCACCCTATAATTTACTATTTAGGAATGTGGATATCCCATTTGTTGCTGATGTATATATGTGTATATATATATGTGTGTGTGTGTGTGTGTGTGTGTGTGTGTGTGTGTGTGTGTGTGTGTGTGTGTGTGTGTGTGTGTGTATACAGAAAGAAAGAGTATCCCAACTACAGCACTCTAGCATACAAAAATATAAAAATTTATTTTATATATATATAGATATAGATATAGATGGATGGATGAATTTCATTCCCACGCTCTGATTGGCTACCGTACCATGTGTCGCCGGCCATCTTTGTTTTGATGACATCATCTTAAAGGCAATTGAAGCTCAGTCATTCTGATTGGCTGGCTTCATTCCCTTTAAATGACGTCATCATTTTTTTTTTACAAATTCACATGGTGTTCACGGACCAATTAGGGCCGTGGGAACCATTTGATGAAAATGTGACGTCATAGGCCTATAAAAGCCTATGTCATCTCATTTTGAAGCCAGACGCCGAGGAGGACGGACCTCCTACAGATAGAATAGGACCACGGCATGGCGCTAGAAGAGAAGACCCGGAAAAAGACAGAACAAAGAAGAATACAGAATACAGGTGAAGACCCCCTTTGACTAAATGGATTACAAATAGAGGAAAGAAGACACCTTTGTGGATTGTAAGGGTTTATTATTTTATGGTTTCCTTTGGATTGGTTCGAGTGCTTCCTGTTCCCCTGGATTTCACTGTGTCAGCCATCTAATGGTAAGGAAACAAAAGAAAAGTATATTATTTTACTTTTACAGGTTTTTTTTATTTTTTATTCATGTTTTTTTTTTAATGTCCATTTAATGCCCCTGAATTTATGTATGTCCCTATCGATATACATACAGTACATACATACAGGGACACTGAATGGCTGTATTGTATTTTTGGATGTAATGTCATTGTTTTTTATGCTCATTTATTGCCCCTGTATGTAATGTTTAGCTATTTTTGGTAAACATACAGGGAAAATAAATGATTGTATTGCAAATGTTTAATTATGTTTTTAACATGTATTTGGAATTTTTGGTTAGGAATTGTTGTGTGATATTTATTTACTTGTAGTATATCATGATTTTGCTATAGTTTATTTCAGGGGCTTGCGTTTTAATAATGGCTTATTGTTGATAGTTATTTTTATATGATGTGGTTACTTTGAAGTTGAATCTTTTTCTCAATGGTTTTGATTTAGGAATTGTATTGTAGAATTGAATTTGTAATGTAACAAGAATTGACTTGTATTGTATTGTAATTGGTTTTAGAAATTGATTCATTGATTGATGGTAAATGTATTTATGTTTACTTGCTTAGTTTGTATTTGATTTTGTGGGTGGCATTGTATGTTGTTCATAGTTTATGTTATTTTGAACATTGATTTTGCATAGTGTTTCATGATGCACAGATTAATTGCATCATGTACACACTAAAATGCAATTGTTTGACACTTGATATATATTTGTTTAGGTGCTGCTTTGTTGGGAGAGGAAATATCATGTATTTCTTCAAGTGCTGCTGGTTTAATTTCAAGATGCAATGTGGTGATTTTAAGATTAAGATTTCATGTTTTTATTTATGCATGTTTATATAATCCTTTAACATTTATTTGTGTGTGTGTATATATATATATATATATATATATATATATATATATATATATATATATATGAAGAAATACAATAAGCGCAATCACATAAAGATTAAAAAATGCTATAATAACCACATATACTGGAGGGTATATACCCTCACAATCTAACTTTCCCTGACTCAGTCTGCAGCCAAAAGGTCTACCGCTCCACGGGCTGGTAATGAAAGATTTCCCAAAAAGAATGACCTAGGCGCAAGTGGAGACAAGAGAAACAAACATAGGGTAATACGTTCTAACAATTTAACCACCAGAAGGTACGATATGCACTCACAGCGTGTAAGATATATTCAGGCCTTGTATCCACACTGGGATCTGGAACAATTATGAAGAATCTGGAACATCTAGCAGCTTGTAATCCGCAGCAAGCGTAATCTCGTGCGTTATATCACATGTAGAAAGAGAAGTAAAACACACAAATAGTGTAACACAGTTTAATAAAAATTAATGATTAAATAACAATAAGTAAAAAACTCACACTTTGTGAGTTCTCATAAAACGTTTGAGAATTCAGAGCATCTCACACTCATCAGGGGTTAGTGACACTCTGCTGGTCTTCTAACAGTCTTTGATGTTATCCTTATGTGTACTAGTGACCATTCAGGAAATTTGGCCGGATGCCATAAGTGGAGAAACACTTTATAGCTGCACTATAAATAGTGCCCAGAGCCTCCTCAGTTAGGATGTTAACTCCGTACGTAAGGAACCCCGTGGGTCTCTCTATCTGCACCTAATGTGCTTATAGTACTCACGGTACTTTGGGGCTTAAAGTGTTCAGATTCTCCCTTCTGTTTGCTGTAATTCACGGCCGCATGCAAACTCCTCTGCTCCTCCGGTTGCTCCCGTCCTCTGTGGTCGTCCTGTGACACGTAACGAAGCGATGACATCACTCCGTCTCGCGAGAGTTCTGTTTAGATCCGCCAGCTTACTGTTAGACCAGTGTCCCAATCCTCCTCATAAAAACATGTACAGCAATGGTATAACAGCACAATAGCCACCAACAGCTACCAACTGCTCCCAGATATCCTGTGTTAGCTCTACAGTTGTTTTAAACCACGCCCTACGCGTTTCTCCTTTCGGCTTCGTCAGGGGCTGATCTGACGAAGATGAGAATGAAGATGGCCTTCATCGTGGGTGCCTGGAAAAGGTAAGTGTAATATGTATTTACTGTATTTATTGTGATTCATGTATTTAAAATGGGCAAATGCATTATTATCCATATGTGGAGAATAGTCATTTTGCCCATTACTGTATTGTATGTGTTAGGGGCGGGGGGAAGGGGGTGTATTTAGTTAGAAATATTGTTTATTTTTTTGGATGCACAACATTGGTACCGCAGGTCCGCGGGGACCCCCGGACTCCCACGGAGACCCCCCGCTTGGTCAGTCGTGGACACCCGCGGGACCCCCGGACTCCCGCGGGGTCAGCCATGGACCCCCACGAGGTCAGCCGGGGACACCCGCCGGCCTGTTGTATGGGTGTTGCGCCTGCAAAAATGTAAACAAAGAAATTTTTCAAAGTCCAGCTTTTTTTATCACCTGCCTTTAGCTGGTGAGCTTATTTCAGCGCAACTTTCAAGTACGATAGGTTTGCGTAGCTTAGTGAATCCCGCAGAAGGGCAGAAATAAGCGCAAACAGCTGATCGTACGAGCAAAGTTGGACTTTGAAAAATATCCTGAAAAAAAATAATCAGTTTTAGAGCGCAAAGTGTCTGTTAGCGCGGCTCTGTGAATCGCGCTCGGCGGAACTTCACGTTCTAAGAGGACTTTGCACTATTAAAATGACTTATCGAGAGAGAGAGAGAGAGATGTTTTCTTCACACTTTAGCGCTACTCTTTGTTTGTGTTTGTTTATATAGACCTGGATCGATCGATCGAGATCTATATAAACAAACGATCGATCGAGATCTATATATACAAATGATCGATCGATTGAGAGATAGAGATAGATAGATAATACTGCCCGGATTGCTGCTTCAGTACCCACTAAAACATTCCTCCTTGTACTTTATCACCAAGGAAGTAAGAAAAACCTAAGGGAGTTTCTCGCTTGAAGCAGCTTTGGGCAATTATGTGTTATCTTTCCATGTAGGGTTTCGGCCAAGACAATGTTGCAGCTTTTATGAGCTCTCTCATTGTTATTGTGGAAAAACCTTATGGGAAAATGAGGTATGTGCCTCACTCATACGGGCTCTAAATATAGAGCTGAGCACTGATTGGTCACCTGACAGTATAAGAAGCCTCCCAGATACTATGGTATAAGTGAGACACAGAGGTGAGGAAGGAACATGACTCTCTTTTGGCTCCTGACTTGCGTTGCCATCACTAGGGCTGCCTATGGTAAGTGCAAAGAAACCATTAGTATTTCATAAGTTTACACTAGGTGTGTTGATACCTTCTAGGGCAGGGGCAACCTAATTCAGTCCTAGCATATAGCCATAGCAGTCTGAATTCTCCTAGCATGTTACCTTATGTCTCCTAGTAACACTACCACTCACTTACCTGAATAAACAGTGGTCTAATTCTGAATGCGGTTTCACTTTCAGCCAGCCAAAAATAAATAAACAACTTAAACAGTAATAAATATCAACACAACATCTCGTTTTATTAAATTGATATACTTACCTAAATGCGATCGCTACCATGGCAACGCTTGGCTATTTAAACTGTTGGCAACCGTAGAGGCGGGGCCACCTTGAGAAAGCGTCAGCGTGACGCGAAACGATTGTCGGTGGGCGCTCCTCTGTGACGTCAGCACGCGTGTTGGTGCGGCGATGTCTGTTGTATTGTAATAGAGCGGAGAATAGCCTCTGTTCTATTTAGAGTTCCACCCGGCAGTTTAATATTTGGCGGTGTTCATGAATACACCATGCCGGGTGGAGCTTCCACAGACGCTGTTACTTGGGAGCTGTACAGCACCGACAAAGTTTATTAAAGCAAAAACCGCACGGCAGGATGCGTGGCGGCAGCGTGGAGAAGCGTTGACAAGCGGCTCGTTCGCGTGACGTCGGTGACGTCACAGTCACGTGAGCGCCCGGCTTCCCCGGCTTCCCCGGCTTCCCCGGCTTCCCCGACTCCCCTGAAGGTTTGAAGTGAGGTAAGCGGGGGAGCGGGGAAGCAGAGGGGCACAGCAGGCGCAGCTAGGGGGTCGGGAAGGTATATAAATTGCGCGCGGATTGGAGGGGGGGGGGGAACGGAGGGGACGCGGCTGGATGCGGCTGATGCGCTGACTATTCTCAGCACCAGCCGGAGTAAGTCCCGGTGAACCGGCGGCATTTGCTCTAATAAACTTTGTCGCCACTGTAACTGAATGCTCCGAGATAGCAGCCACTCAGGGACCCCTTCTTTAATGTGGGTATACTACCGAGCGGCTGCAGGACACCATATATTACTATCGCCAATACTCAGCGAACAGGGCTTAACAGCCCTAGATAATCTGTGGTAATAGAGATTGATTTCTTTATGCTAATACAGTCAGCTCATCAACAATTATTGTATGGAGTGAAACAATTGGGCGGCTATCTATTACCATCAATATACCCACATTATCTATCCAGGTTCGCAGATATAGAACGATTCTTTCAAAGGCAGCTGTACACTAATGACAAGCATACATCTCTAATGGCTTTATTTGCATAGACATACCAGCTAGCCTGTTTATAATCACACATGCTATCATCATAGGGGATATGAGCAGCAATTTATTATTCATCTACTGTTTACTGATATGCTATGCTCATTCTTGGCTAAAGGCATTCTGAAGTGTGCATTCACCACTGTCAGTTCACCTAGTGGGAAATAACAAAACAATGTACCCAGAGTTCCCACTGAATAGCCTCATCTCCCCAGCTACACAGTAGCCTCCCTTCCAGATATTTTATTGTATCCAGCGTTGTATTGAAGGACAATTTTAACCCCGTGTTTTTCCTGACAATAGAGTCCAATTAGGCTGCACTCAGTACGTGGGTCTGGCCTAACATGTACCAGCAATAAAACTTGAGTTACTCCATATATACTGTCAGTGAATTACATATCTATCAGATGTGGCATGAAAGTGGTGTGAGTGTCATAACACATCAGTGACAAACACCAGACTCTTTCAACTAATATATATACCACACTGAGGCACCATGTATGCTTTACATCTTATTTTTATTTTTTGACCTTTTTCCCTTGGTGCCAGTCAAACTTAGTTCCTTCAAGCACTACCTCTATTAGTCTATAAGCCAGACTTAGAGGCATTCAGTTTAATACGTGTTTTAAGTGTGTTGAGTGTTACGTATTTCACTAACTATACCCAGATATACTAATAAAGGTTACTACTTTTTAACTATTTGTATTCATCACCATATGAGTGCTTGTTCAAAGGGGTTCTTCAACTTGTCTAGGCAAGTGTACTTCTGTGTTCTATGATTCCTTCACCCCTGGCACCATCTCGTAAACAGTAGCTAGAGCTCACCATCCCCTCCCCTCTCACTCCCCATTATTTTGTATCTATATTCTGTATCTAACCTATCCATATTTGGGCATCTACAACATCATGCAGGCGGGCTGGAGTCAGAGAGACTGCTGGGAGACACGGAGGGAGACAGAAACTGCTGGGAGACATGGAGGGAGGCAGAGACGCGGAGGGAGGCAGAGACGCGGAGGGAGGCAGAGACGCGGAGGGAGGCAGAGACGCGGAGGGAGGGAGACACGGAGGGAGGCAGAGACACGGAGGGAGGCAGAGACACGGAGGGAGGGAGACACGGACTGTGGAAGTAAAGGCTCCGCAGAGTTAATCCTCTTATTTTTTCGGGGGAGGTGTCTCTGTGTCTCCCTCTGTGTCTCCCCAGCAGTCTCTCTGCGGGTCCCAACAGCGTTAATCTTCTGACTGAAACTTGTCTCCCTCCATGACCCCGTGTCTCTGTGTCTCTCTCCCTCCGTGTCTAACTCCCTCCATGTCTCTGTGTCTCTCTCCCTCCGTGTCTAACTCCCTCCATGTCTCTGTGTCTCCCTCCCTGTCTCCCCAGCAGTCTGGCTCCAGTCAGCCTAGATGATGGCGTAGATGGCCAAATATGGGTGTATCCATATTCTGACCTATCCATATTTGGTCAACTACGCCATCCCCAAGCTGACTGGAGCCAGAGTGCTGGGGAGACAGGGAGGGAGACACAGAGACAGGGAGGGAGACACAGAGACAGGGAGGGAGACACAGAGACAGGGAGGGAGACACAGAGACATGGAGACATGGAGGGAGACAAGTTTCAGTCAGAAGATTAACGCTGTAGGGACCCCGCAGAGTTAATAATCTAGAAAAGAAAATTTATATCTAGAATATAGATACACCCATATTTGGGAGACACGGAGGGAAGGAGACCCGGAGGGAGGGAAGGAGACCCAGAGGGAGGGAAGGAGACCCGGAGGGAGGGAAGGAGACCCGGAGGGAGGGAAGGAGACCCGGAGGGAGGGAAGGAGACCCGGAGGGAGGGAAGGAGACCCAGAGGGAGGGAAGGAGACCGGAGGGAGGGAAGGAGACACGGAGGGAGGGAAGGAGACCCAGAGGGAGGGAAGGAGACCCGGAGGGAGGGAAGGAGACCGGAGGGAGGGAAGGAGACACGGAGGGAGGGAAGGAGACCCAGAGGGAGGGAAGGAGACCTGGAGGGAGGGAAGGAGACCCAGAGGGAGGAAAGGAGACCGGAGGGAGGGAAGGAGACACGGAGGGAGGGAAGGAGACCCAGAGGGAGGGAAGGAGACCCGGAGGGAGGGAAGGAGACCCGGAGGGAGGGAAGGAGACTTGGAGGGAGGGAAGGAGACCCGGAGGGAGAGAGATACAGTGGCGGCCGCCTTTATCCTAATGCGACCGCCACCGCAGGAATTTTAAAACCGATGAGGGCGCGCGGCTTCTTTTCGGCCGGTTTCCCACGCCTCGGGCGCTTTCAATGATAAGCGCCATTAGCGCTTATCTGCTGATGCGGCCGCCGCGGGAAACTCCGATACAAAACGGAGAAAAGCCCCGCATTTATCCGGGTAAGTGTTAGAATAAAGGCAGCCGTGACAGTATTGAGGGAGGAAGACACGGGAATGAGAAACGGAGGGAGAGAGACACGGGAGAGAGACATGGGAGAGAGACACGGGAGAGAGACACGGGAGAGAGACACGGGAGAGAGACACGGGAGAGAGACACGGGAGAGAGACAGACACAGAGGGAGAGAGACACGCTGCTGCTGTAGTGCATTAGTTTCTGTAATTTTAATCAGAAGAATAACACTCCGGGGGTCCTTTGGCGACCCCCAGACATTTGTCCACAGCCCAAAGCGGTCACGCACCCCTGTGCCCCGGGACTGGTATAATAATTGCTCATAGATACAATTCTAACGTACAGAGCTTTCCATTGTTCACACATTTCTCCTTCCCGTGTGCAACATATTCACACTTCTCCCGGATCCAAAGAACCAGCAGAACTTGGACCCATAACACCCGTTTGCAGCGGGGGAGACTTGTCTATATAGTGGGTGCCACGCATCAAGGTGTCCGGGTGCTGCATAAAAACAACGTCACACAAAAGAAAATGCATCTGAGAAGACGACGATATATTTTGTAATAATGCGATTTGTTTTCTCCTTTCTCAGGCTGCGGTGTCCCAGCCATTAAACCGGTTACTTCTGGGTTCGGTAAGATTGTGAATGGTCAGAACGCCGTGTCAGGGTCATGGTGGGAGGGAGACACGGAGGGAGGGATACACGGAGGGAGGTTGACAAGGAGGGAAAGAAACCCAGTGGGAAAGAGGCACGGAGGGAGACACGGAGGAAGGGAGACACGGAGGAAGCGAGACACGGAGGGAGAGAGGGAAGGGAAGGAGAAATGGAGGGAAGGGAAGGAGAAATGGAGGGAGAGAGGCACGGAGAGAGACACAGGGACAGAATTGTTGCTGCAGCTGTAGTGCTTTTTAGTTTCTGTAATTTCAATCAGAATATTAACACTCCGGGAGTCCTTTGACCCCCAGAAATTTGCCCACAGCCCAAAGCGGTCAAACACCCTTAGGCCACGGGACTGGTATAATAGTTGCTCATACAGTACATACAATTCTAACGTACAGAGCTTTCCATTCTTCACACGTCTCTCCTTCCCGTGTGCAACATATTCACACTTCTCCCAGATCTAAAGAAACACCAGAACTTGGACCCATAACACCTGTTTGCAGCGGGGGAGACTTGTCTGTATAGTGGGTGCCATGCATCAAGGTGTCCGGGTGCTGCATAAAAACAACGTCACACAAAAGAAAATGCATCTGAGAAGACGACGATATATTTTACAATAATGCGATTTGTTTTCTCCTTTCTCAGGCTGCGGTGTCCCAGCCATTAAACCATTTATTTCTGGGCACGCCAGGATTGTGAATGGTCAGAACGCCGTGTCGGGGTCGTGGCCGTGGCAGGTGTCCCTACAGGTAGGAACCCTATATATTCTTCTAAACGTGGCATGTAACAGCCACGGAAACCGATACACTAGATACCTTTTAAGGAAGGGCGTGACATCGTTTTACAAGGGAAAAATATACAGGGATATGCCAAATATTATTATTATTTATAAAGTGACATGGTACAATGTGGGAACAGCAGTTATATAAGAATAGCCTGGGCCCCCCCCTGGTCCCCCGTCTGCCCACTAGCTCTGGCTATAGCTGTGCCTATCAGGGAGGTTCGGGGAGAGTGTGGGGAAGTTGCGGCAGGCGACCCGGTCACTATTTGCAGGGCGCCGCCATTTTGGTTGCGATCGCGCATGCGCAAGATGCCGCACCTGCGCAGTGTAGGCGCGCAAAGCGGCCATTAGGAGAATAGATCCACGTGGGACTACAGCCCCAGGATGCACTGGGGCGACTGATCACCTGGGCTGCAACAGCCAATGGCAAGGCCGGATTTTCCTACTCTAGAGATTTGATACATTGCACATGCTTGGAGCATGCCAGTCGGAGCTGGGACAAACAAGGGGTAGGGTGTGTATGTGCAGAGGTAGGGTGTGTGTGACCCCTGAACTAGGCCAAAGACCTCCTAAGGCCCCAGCTAGATCCAGTTTCCCCTCAGCTTGTGGTTGCGAGAGGAACCGGCCTATCAGTTAGGGACACGGCCCCTATAGTACCAGGTTGAGTTATACAGCCAGGACACCGCGGCGAACTGGCGATCCGGTTGTCTGGGACTAGACCACCATACTGAGAGAGAGACTATAAAAGGTGGGACTCTCCTGCTGGAAACAACCCTATGCAGAGGTGGACTCCTCACGGACGATGACGGCGTGGGACAAGACGGCCCTTATCTACAGTTGGCTCTACCGGGTGCTGGAGTACTTGGTAGGTACCAACAAGTGCACCAACTATACACATGTTAATTGTGGGCAGTACTGTCTCACACACTTGGGTAGGTTGCTACTTGTGGACACCAGGGTGGTTGGGTGCCCCAGGGCCCCTCAGTACTTTGGGGGACTATCTTGCCAGATGTGTACATGGTGTTGGAGGGTATGGCAATGCGTGGCCTAGTTGGTGGGACTGTATATTGTTATTATTCTTTTTCATGCAGTAAAACTGTTATTCTTATCAGCGTGTGTTTTACTGCATTGTGTCCTGTAATAGGGTTATCCCACATAGTAGGATCCCGTACAGGTGGAGATGCTGTCACCCGACGGATCAGGCCCACCCCAGGCTCCCAGCAGCGAAGAAGCAGGCATCCTGTGAGATGTAGGTAACGCACCATAACCACAGTAGCCATAATATGTCCCAGGGGATGGGGGAAAGTGCGCAACAATTGGTGGCGCTGCTGAGATCTCAGACCTGGAGTGCCCTACTCAACAGTCAAATTAGTAAGCATATCATAACCCCACCATTTGTGTACTCCCGCAGCAAGCGGTCCACGGCTGTGCCCTCGAATTCCATGTACCCCGTGTCATGACTATTGTTGATGTGCGCAACCACACGAGAAAATCTCCGGGTCTGGCCAACACCATGCTCCTAGGTCGCAAATATGACAATGCCTATCGCTGGAGTGCCGTCCTACTGGCAACAAGCAAGAAATATGCTTGGAAGATGCTCCTCAGGCCCTAAGTCCATCGGAGGTATTGCCTGAGATTTACCCCCTCATATCCAGGGCTACCCATGTCCTCAACAGTGTCCACTCTGGGGACCTCCTCAGCAGTCCCCTATTATGCAGAAGCGTCCACCTCTCCCTACAGCCCAGGAAAATGGATGCCCGCAAGTACACCAGTCCAGGCAGACTTACCCGTACCCAGGTAACATTCACCTCAAGAGTTGAAACAGAGACACCGACCCCTAGCTGGCAGGTGAGAAGTTCTACGCAGGTCCCTAGCCCAAGGCCTGAAAAGGATAGTCGCTTATCAAGTGGCAGCTCCACACAGTGTGAGTGACCCTACCGCAACTCGTGGAGGCCCTAACAAAGTCTTCGCAGTCGCAAAATTACAGAAAGCTCAAGGCCTTCTCCGGGATAATGCCCACACCCTTGGGGGAAGAAGGGTTTGAGACCTGGAAAGACCATACTCTTCTCGTGCTTGAAGAGTGGTCCTGCTCTGAGGTAGTCGAGACAGCGGCTGGTCAAATGCCTCTGACCACCAGCCGCTCAACTGGTACGGATGCACCGAGACACAGAGTGAGAAGTCCCCGCTCACGAGTTGGTGGAACTCCTCAACCAAGGGAGAGGAGTTGTACACATTTGTCCGCAGGCTCCAACTATCCCTGTGGACGCTGCTCTCTAAGAAGATCATTTCGGCTGCAGTGGTGGCTCAGTACCGGTTCAAACAAATGCTGAAAGGATCACTATCCTTACACCCAATAGCCCTCCTGATGCAAGGTGTTCCTGCCACCGCAGCACCCCCTAGATACATGGTCGTAATGCGGCACATCAGAAAGCACGAAGTCCAGCTATACTTTCATGCCCCTAAAAACACCAAAGAGCCCCTCAAGTGTGAATCCAAGGGGGCGAAAGCTCCGAAGATCAAAGAGACATATAGCACTGAGGAGGATTCTCCTCCCAAGTTACCTCCAGCCAAGTCCAGGACGTCCGGGAGAGTTTCCCCTACCTATAGGTCCCACTTTGACCTAAGTGGCACCATCTGCTTCAGCTGTGGTCAGAAGGGTCAATTCTCACGGGACTGTCCAGAAAAGGAGAAAACAAACCCCAACTAGGATGACCCATCTGAAGTCCATGATCTGCAAAGTTCAGACAGCAGAAACAACCTCCCCGCTCGCAGAGAGTGCACCAGACCCCAATGAAAAACCTCAGTCGGACGCTTACCATCGTGTAGAATTGGCTGCCACCATCTGTATCCTCGTAGACGGCATATACGCATTGGCGTTGCTGGACACTGGGTCCTAGGTGACCATTGTGTACCAGCTGTTCACTGTTCACATTGTGTACCAGGTCGGTCCGCCTGTGTGTGGATTATCGGAGATAGCACAAATGCTGTAAGGTGCTCCAAAACAGGAAGCAGCAGTAATCAGTGGTATAGTTGCAAAGTCTTATAAGGAGTACCCCTCCAATAATCAGTGTTGATGCTGGAAATTGATGATCCCCAATTGATGTATGACTGGTATATAAATATCCCATGTAGCAATGTAGTAAGGATGATATATAAACCACCTGCCGGTGTCCAGTACTAATATAACATCTAAATATAGGGGGAAGTATACAATGAATGTCCAGATTCCAAATCACAGGGTATAGAACAAAAGGAATGAACTCACGTGAGATGTATGTCCTCAGGTAAATGGTGAGCCCACTGTGTCCAATGGTCCAGGGGTAAGAGTGTGCATCCATCTGTAGAGATCAATGAACAAGGAAAGAGAGAAAAAAACTGAGCACTACGTCCAGTGCTAGTCAGCCAAAAACCACAAGAGTGCGTTCCCACGGAAAAAAATAAAGTTATTTAATGGATCATGGTAACAAACAGTACACCAACGCGTTTCGGACTATACAGTCCTTTATCACCTTGATTTTGGCTGACTAGCACTGGATGTAGTGCTCCGTTTTTTTTCTCTCTTTCCTTGTGGATTATCGGACCCTGAATAATCACACTATACCTGACCAATATACCTTTCGGCTAAGAACTTCTTAATGCGCTGTCGAGTAGCCAATTGTTCAGCATATTGGACCTGAGATCTGGGTACTACCAGGTACCGATGAGTGCAGAAGATCAGGAGAAGACAACGTTCATGTGTCCACTGGGCTTCAGTTCACCCATATGACCCAAGGTATTTGTGGAGCTCCAGCAACGTTCCAACGTCTGATGGAATATGAATCCACAGGAATGCTTGGTCTACCTGGACGATATCATCTTCTTCGGTAAGACTCTGGAGAAACTTGAGGAACGCCTGCTGGAGGTGCTGGATCGATTGGGCCAGGAGGCTGAAAGCTGTCCTTAGACAAATGCTGATTCTGTCACACGTCCATGACCTATGTGGCACACAGTATCCGCAGATGGAATAGCCACCGATCCTGCCAAAATAGAAGCCATGGTGAACTGGCCAAGACCAGAGAATGTCGTGGAACTACGCTCATTCCTAGGCTTCTGTGGCTACGATCGCCGTTTTGTGGAGGGGTACTCCAACCAAGCAAAGGTCCTTAACAACCTTCTCAAAATATACCCCGAGGATACCGGGCGAAAAGCCACCCCCCGCGTGAACACCATTTGGCGACAAGTGGATGGCCGTCTGTGAAACAGCATTCAACAGCCTGAAAAGGAGCCTAACGGAAGCGCATGTTCTGGCGTATGCAGAACCCGTGCAGCCCTACATTCCCCATGTAGATGCGAGCCTCAACAGCCTAGGTGCAGTCTTGCACCAGAAGTAGCCAGCTGGCCTCCGACCAGTGGCCTACGTCAACCACAGTTTGACCCCCAGGGAGCAGAATTATCCTGTCCACAAGTTGGAATTCCTCGCTCTCAAGTGGGCAATCGTGGACAAACTCCATAATTACCTGTACTGTCTCGCCTTCGATGTACGGACGGATAACAATGCGTTGATGTACATACAGGTGCGCCGACGAGTATTCTAAAACTTGCCTTAAACTTGCCTTGGAAAATCTGGGGCTATCATCAACAAGATCCAGGTACATTCTGGGTACATGCTGCAACATTTCAGTGACATTTCTGCAGAGACTAATGGCCCATCGGATTAACACAGCAGGGGTCACGGCAGTCCCATTCAATTTGACTGGGACTACCAGGGACCCCCGTTGTTTATACCAGCGGTGCGCAAACTGTGGGGCGCGACCCCCAGGGGGGGCGCGAGACTGCCAACGGGGGGCGCGGGGTTTACAGAGGCCCTGCGCGCTTCCCGAAGGCACTTAAATTAAGTGCCGGGGGAGCTGCAGGGCCTCTGTACACCATACTTACCCGTGGCTCCGGCGGCTTCCTCCCGGCGTCGCCATGGCAACGCGGCGTCGCCATGGCAACGCGGCGTCAAAATGACGCTGCGAGGTCATGTGACGTCACGTTGCTATGGCAACGTGACGTCATTACGCCGGAGCGAGGGTAAGTTGGGGTTGGGGGGGGCGCGGGAGTGAGGGGACAGCCGGCAGGGGGGCGCAGGGAAAAAAGTTTGCGCCCCCCTGGTTTATACGATGGGCCATTAGTCTGTCTGCAGAAATGTTACTGAAATGTTGCAGCATGTACCCAGGATGTACCCAGGATGTACCTGTCACGGTTGGGCTCGCCACAAACCTGGGTCGGACCGCGTTGCTGAGGTGGGGTTTTATAAGCACCGACCTTAGACCGCGCAGGCTGATCCGGATTGCGCAGTTCGTAGTCGTACGTAGCAGGGTCGGGGCTGGAGAAGGTAGCATCATCAGTGGACAAGCCAAGGTCAGGACTGGAGAGATCAGGGAAAACGTTATTCAAGCAGGAGTTCGGCAACGGGTAATCAGAGGTTCCCCGCCTCAGCTTAGGAGCGTGAGCGAGGGCGTGGGTTCTGCGCATGCGATGACCATGGCCCATAGTACTGGTCTCAGGACAGGATAGTCAGACCGGAGTGGGCACGCCGCCAGGCAGCACTGGTAAACCAGTGCTTCAGCGCAAGGGTCCAGAGCGGCCTGTGCAAGGAGAGAGAGAGCTACAGACCTCAGGACTCGTAGATTGGCCTCTGCAAGGGTAGGAACAGGAAGCAGAAGGATACAAGGGAGGTACTCCGCTTCAGCACAGGGACCAGGACATGGCTACTGCTATGTAGAATGAGTAGCAGGCCCCAGGAACCAAATAGATATGCTCTGCAGAGAAAGGACAGCAAGCCTCAGGAAACCGGGAGCTGAAGTCAACACTGGAAAGACCTCCGCTTCAGCACAGGAACCAGGACATGGCCACTGCTATGGAGAATGAGCAGCGAGCCCCAGGTACCGGTAGATAGGCCCTTGCTGTGGTAGGATAGCAGGCACAGGAAACAGGGAGCTGAAGTCAACACTGAAGAGACCTCCGCTTCAGTACAGAAGACAGGAACAGGCAGCTGCTTGCGACTAGCAGCCGACCTCAGGAAACAAGGATCTGAAGTTAACACGAAGAGTACTCCGCTTCAGCACAGGAAACAGGAACAGACCTCTGCGTGAACTAGGAAATAGAACTAGAGAGGTTAGAACACAACAGAGCCAAGCCTTAGGGCTTGTGGCAGAACACTTGTGACAACCAGGAAGGGTTATGCTCGGCAGGGAAGCATTGTGAGAAAAATGTCTTTAAAGGTCAGTGAACCATTAGCAGAAGGGGCGTGTTGCAGCACTGCTTTAATGAGTGGAGCTGCAGCAAAGATCAGGAGCAGTATTCCAGGGCTGCATATGTCTGCAAGGCAAACAGCAAACTAAGGTGCGGATCCGTTACAGTACCTGGGTCTTGTTGGTGATTGACCCAGATTTGTTTTAGAATACTCGTTGGCACTACAGTACTGACGTCTGGCAAACTGGACGCCACCATCCACAGATAGCTGGCGGCAATGTCAAACTACCGGTTCACATTGAAGTACAAACCGCGGCCCCTGAACATTGCAGCTGATGCTTTATACAGAAGATCGGGACTCGATACCACCCCAGACAATGACCTCTGGGAGAAGATCCCTGGACCAGGGATGCAAGCTATGTGCTCAACAGCAGCTGTCGTGGAAGATAAAGTGCCCTTCTCAGAACTGAGGGTCGCGGATTCCTTGACATGCCAATCCAAGGCTAATCCTGCCGCCTATTCTGATCCAGAGAGGATGAATAACACCCCAGACAAGATCATCGCGTGGAAGGATCTAGTGCAATATCAAATAGGGAATCCAGTGGCTGGCATTATCCGCCAGGCTGTGAAGCAAAACAAGCCCACATTACTGAAACGTGCCCCAGCGACATGGTCGCCATACTAATGCGAGAAGTGGACAAATTTGAAATTGATAACAGTCTACTCTATTGGGTGGTACCGTACCATAATCACTCAGATAGAAGGCAACTGGTCCTGACCAGGAACATGCAACATATGGTCCTGAGATTTCTGCATGATGAATATGGCCATCTTCATGTAGAAAAACGCCTTTGGGTTGATACGAGACCGGTTCTTCTGGCCACGGATGCGAGAATCGGTAGAATGACACTGCCGCCGATGCTCACGGTGCATCCAACACAAGACCCTGCCCACCAGAGCCGCACCAATTGCTCACATGAAGAGCTCGGGTCCCATGGACCTGGTGTGCTTGAATTTCCTGTGTATTGAACCAGACGGCCAAGGCATCGGCAATGGGCTTGTCCTCACAGATCATTACACCCGGTATGCCCAAAACTTCCCCACCAAAGACAAGAAGGCCATCACAGTGGCGAAGATCCTGTGGGAGCGATAGTTTGAGCACTATGGCCTACCCAACCACCTACATTCAGACCAAGGGTGTAAACTCATCAGAAAATTACTAAAGTTGCTAAGCATGACCAAGTTCCGAATGACCCTTACCATCCGGAGGGAGATGATCTACTGGAGAGGTTTAACAGAACCCTTGTCGATATACTCTGTACCCTGAAAGGCTCTCAGAAATGTGAGAGGAGCAAGCATGTGAAAGCATTGGTACATGCTAAAACTGTACCCACCACGAGTCCACAGGATTCTCTCCCTACTTCCTTATGTTTGGGCGAGAAACCCGGCTACTGGTAGACGTGCGTCTGAGGGTATCAACCGACGGGTTACCCAACACAACGCACTTCCGATATGTACAACAGCTCCAAGAAAGCCTGAAGCAGGCCTATCAACTAGCAGAAAGTCTTCCTCTCAGCTGAATGCTAACAACAAAAGGCGATATGACCATAAGGTCCGTCACCAGGAAATTCGCCCTATAGAATCAGTTCTTCTCCGTAACCTCAGGATCCCCGGGAAACATAAATTGGCTAACCGTTGGCGAGATGGATTGTTCAAGGTCGAGTCGCAGATGCCAGGCCTCCCAGTCTACCGCATAAAAGCCGCGGATTAACAGGTAAGGGTCTGGTACTGGAATCATCTCCTGCCTATCCGACAAGTGGGAGATGATGAGCCAGAAATAGAGGCTACAAGACTGGACGGTAAGCCAGAAGTATCGGAAGAAGTTGAAAAGATAGTAAAAAAAATAAAAGGAATAGGATCCTATGGAGGGACCCTCTCAAAGGGCACCCAGAAATCAATGGGCACCTCCCGAAAGAGCTAAAGGTAATGGGCCCAGTTTGTTAATTGTTTTTTTTTTTTTTTTTTTATGATTTTCATTGCCCATTGACTGCTAATGTATTAATCTGTGCCTGTTTATGGTACATGCTTTTGTATTAGTGTCCATTGACTGCTATAGTAGCTTATCATGCCCATATTATAGGGGTATGATGTACTACTATGCCACTCAATGGGTACAGGGTGGGTATAGTGGGTTCGGGGTGGGTGGTTAGGGGGAGTGTGAGTTAACCGTTTAATAAATATAGCGGTTATTAACCGCAAAGGTGATTAAGGGGTTAGGGGCCATTAGATTATATTTTTTTATCTATCGTTGCTGGCATCGGAGGACATGGCCCTGCAGTATGATGACGAGGATGCCCTTCATGTTGGCAGGTGTAAGAAGAACGGTTTTTATTTACTTTATTTATGCTGGCTAATGTTGTGTTTAATAAAATAGAACAGTACAATAGGCTGATAAAGTGAACTGATGTCCCAAATTTCTATTCTGTTGCAATCAGCTTGATCACTTAAGATTAAATATATCAGCTAGCGCTCTTGCCCTTAATAACAGTAATAATATACTGTCTCAATTTAAAAAAACACATACAAATACCATATGCAACAGTCAGTGTCCAGTCCAATTCACAGATGGGAAATGCAGCTCCTCCAAGGTGGATCCAACCCTCGGGTCCAAAGGCAACTACAGAGAAAAATAAGAAAAAAAGGGCGCAAAACCCATAGTGCAATATGTAAAGTTTTAATGCTAAAAACACAGTTAAAAACACTTACAATATGTAAGTAGATAAGAGGCACATCTAGGATGGTTAATCTGTAACTTGACTGTGAGCAAGATGGGATAGCCTCAGTGTCCGTCTCTTGCATGGGGAGAGCCTCAGTCCTAGACACCATCCTCCTGGGTTTGGCATTGCTACACTCCTGCTTCCGCATCTCGTGTCCTCGCGTCGTCACTCTGGGGGTTGGGCTCAGGGATGGTATGCTGTCTCTGGCAGTCTCACAGATCAGACTCAGGATCCTCCTGCTCTGCTTCACAATTCAGCAGCCTTGGTAGAGACAGCCCTATGCGTTTTGAGAAACACTTTCTCTTCGTCAGGGGCTCTGTATCTACAAGGCTGCTGGTCTATCTATTTATTGGTAATTCTAAAAGCCATCAACCAATAGGTGCAATTCACATTTAATCCTCAATAGCTGTTGTATGCAACTAGAGTGTACTGGATCTAAATGACCAGTAGATGGCACTAAAATATTAAATAAGAATAAATATAGTAAGTATTATAACACATCTTCCCACAATTGCAATTGACATAAGATAAATTAGTATGTTTGCATAATATTCAAATAAATATATATTATAATAAATCTCTTGAGGATCAATAAAAAACTATAAGTTTAACATTCTCTAAAAATATTAAATATTATATTATTCATAATAAAAAATTATTTAAAACCAATATCAATACTTTTACTTACTAATAACATTGAATCCAACAGCTATAGAGTTTACATTAATAATAATAGCATACATTATACTGGAGTGTACATAACAAAAATAAACACCTATCAAAAGATTAAAACACATTTACAACCATATTTATAAAAAGGCTACCAAATCTATGTCTTCATTTAGGCCATTGGGCGACATTGTACCCAGCTCATATATCCAATATGTCTCCCTTTGTCTGAGTATCATTATTCTATCGCCACCATAATCACTGCTTAAAACATGTTCTATCCCCAAAATCTTTAACCCTTTGGGGGTCTTTATTATGTCTAATACAAAAGTGCTTTGAAACACCGTGGGTCATTACTCCTTTGAGTATATACCCACGGTGTTCCAAAAAGCGTTGTTTCAGGCTCCTTTTGGTCCTGCCTATATATTGTAGGCCGCACTCACATTATAAAAGATATACGACATAAGTTGTATTACAATTTATCATGCTTTTAATGTCATAAGTTGTCATGGAATCCCTTGTTTTAAATGTGGTAGCCCCATTGGATATATGACTACACGTGATGCATCTCCCTCCACATTTAAAATTTCCTATAACTGGTTTTAATACTTGATTTATGTTCCCATCACCACTGATTTTGGGAATTTTAGATGGTGCCAATTCATTTTTAAGTGTTTTGGCACGTCTATAAATTATCTTTGGCCTATCGGTAAGTAGAGGTGCTAGTATGGGGTCACATTGAAGAATGTTCCAATGCTTCCCCATAATGTGGCTAATGTTTCTAGAAGCTGCATTATATTTAGTAATGAATAAAACATTGTCATTGATATTCGTTTCCTTGTCTTTATCTTTCTTGTTTTCCAATGTACAGACCCTATCTGTAGCCAAAGCTTTATCTTATTCTCTATTAATATGTCTGTCCTGGTGGCCTTTATTTAATAATTTAATTCTAAGTGCTGCAGATTGGCTAATAAAATCCTCCTCCCTACTACAATTTCGTCTTAATCTTAAAAATTGGCAATATGCTATGTTAGAAATCCATCGCGGATGATGATTACTTGCTGCATCTAAATATTTATTCGAATGTACTTCTTTAAAATGAGTCTTGGTTGTTATTAAATTAGTGTCGCTACTGGATATGGCCAGATCTAAAAATGTAATATTGGTTGGACTGTGTTCATAAGTAAATTTAAGATCAAAAGGGTTAAAATTGATAGAATCTATAAATTTATTTAATTCTGTTTCGCTACCATTCCATATAATTAAAATATCATCTATGAAGCGTTTAAAAAATATTAAATTTCCTAAAAATGGATTATTTTTCCAGATGTAGAATGATTCCCAATAACCCATCATTAAGTTTGCGAAACTTGTGGCAAAGGTAGTCCCCATGGCCGTACCCTTCTTTTGTAAGAAAAAATCATCCTGAAATTTTAATGTTGTGTTTAATAATGGGCAAATAATCAATTATCCATATCTGACTAATAGTTATTGTGCACATTACTTTACTGTATTTGATTGGTGGGTGGGGAAGTGTATTTATTGAAATGTAGGCCATGCTTTTGTTTTTTTAAATACAGGTATGCTACCGCAGGCCAGCGGGGAACCACGGGGACCACCCGAGGACCCACGGATGCCCACGGGGACAAACCGAGGATCCCTGAACGCCCACGGGGACCACCTGAGGACCCCCGGACACCTGCAGGGACCACCCAAGGGCCCGAAGACACCTGTGGGAACCACCCGATGCCCCCAAGACACCCGTGGGAACCACCCGTGGACCATGTTGGGGCCCACGTAAACCAGCGAGGACCACCTGGAGGCTCACGGAGCCTAGAGGGGACAACTGAGGACCCCCAGACACCCGTCAGAAACCCCCAGGGCACCCTGTGGGGCTTGCGAACACCCGGGGGGACAACCCGGGGACCCCCGCCGGCCTGTATAATTAATCATGTTTTAAAAAATAAATTATGTTTTTATGTGGGGGTACAGGGGGTGGGTTGTATATTGTTGTTTTATATATATTGTAATGGTTTTTGGTGGTCTAGGAGGTGCTAGTAGCGCTGTTGTGTGTATTTGTTTATATTGTGGGTAGCGGTGGTGGGTGAAAGGTGTATTAACCCCAAGGAAGGGTGTTTATGCCTACCGGGTGGGTAGCGGGAGGGGTTAGCCCCTTCATTACCTTAGCGAAATTAAGCGGGTTAAGTCCACCCGCAAGTCCACAGCAAGGCCTAAACACCCACCAAGGCTCAAATACCAACTGCTGGTTAAGCCCTTCATTGCCTTAGCGGCCGGCTGCTAAGGTAATGAAGTTGCCTGTAAATGCATCGGATTCATGCCGGGGGTCTGCGGTGCTGATATTAATGGATATCAGTTCCGGAGTCTCCCGGCATCAATCCGATGCAGGAAAAATTCATTTTTTTTCTAAATGCCGTCTCGCCGCTTATCGGCAGCTTCTCACCACCTTCTTGTCAACTTTTTTGTGCAGGACGATTTGGAGAGGAAATCTCCATTCTAGAGCGGCGATCAGCCTCGATAAGCTGATCGGGGCTACTAGAATTGTGCGAGTTGGAGAAGCTTGTGATAAGCCATTTATCGCCATGCATTTGTCGGATTTTTTTTTCCGGCAAAAAACCCCGGCGATTTTTGATAAGCTGGTGATAAGGGGCTTATCGCTGCTTATAGTATGAGGCCCCAAGTCGGTCATAGTCATGTTTACCGAGATGTATAACTTGATGTAAAGCCGATTCATGTGTTAAGTTGTACCCATGACACTGCATTTTTTATTATATAACGCTTTGTATGGTTATAGTTATGTGCCCAAGGGTGGCCATTGGGTTTTTCACGAAAGGGAGAGTAAAGCCTTGGTCCCCCCAGTCCCCCATCTGCCGCCAACCTCTGGCTGCAGCTGTGCCTGTCAGGGAGGTTATGGGAGAGCATGGGGAAGTTGTGTCAGGCGACTCGGTCGCCAGAGTCTACCGGCGGCTCTCCTTGCAATACGCCGTCATCTTTGTTGCAATCGCGCATGCGCAAAATGCCGCTAATGCGCATGAGATGGCCATTAGGCGAATAGACCCGCAATGGGCTACAGCCCCCTGGATGCACTGGGGCGACGTATCACACAGGCTGCAACAGCCAATGGTGCGGACGGATTCTCCTTCTCTACAAAATAGATACATCGCGTGCGCTTGGAGCACGCCTGTCGGAGCTGGGACAAGAAAGGGGTAGGGTGTGTATGTGCAGGGCGTCTGTGACCCCTGCACTAGGCCAAAGACCACCTTACGCCCCAGCTATGCCCAACTCCCCTTAGCTTGTGGTTGCAACAAGGACCAGCCCATCAGTTAAGGACATGGCCCCTATAGTTCCAGGTTTATGGATACAGTCCAGATGCGGTGGCGAACTGGCGATCTGGTGGTCTAGGACCAGACCACCATACTGAGAGAGAGACTATAAAGGTGGGACACTCCTGCTGGACACCAACCAACGTGGAGGCAGACTCGTCGTGGAAGACGATGGCGTGGGACCGGACGGCCTTTATCTACAGTCAGCTCTACCGGATGCTGGAGTACCCAGCAGGTACCAACAAGTGCACCAACTATACAGACGTTAATTGGGAGCAGCGCAGAAAGTGATTAGCCACATCATTTAAAGTTGGGTGGGTCACACACTTGGGTGGGTTGCTACTTATGGACACCAGGGTGGTTGGGTGCCCAATGGCCCCTCAGAACTTTAGAGCACTATCTCACCATGTGTGGACACGGTGTTGGAGGGTACTGAAGGGTACGGCCGTGTGTTGCCTTGTTGCTGGGACTGTATATTGTAATTATTCTTCTGCATGCAGTAAAACTGTTAGGCTGCGCTTATAGTGCCGGCGACAGCGACGTCACGGCAAAACAATTGCATTGCCGCCGATGTGTGCGCTTATAGTAAACATGACGCAATGGCGCGACAGAGCGACGGATTGGTCGCGACCGCCGGAAGTCATCTCTATTTGATTTTCCAGCGACTGTAGCCTGACCGTCGCATCGCCGGCACTATAAGCGTAGCCTTATTCTCATCAGCGTGTGTTTTATTACATGGGGTCCTGTACTGGGGTTATCCCACATAGTAGGATCCCATAGAGGTGGAGGTGCTGTCACCCGACGGATCAGGCATACCCCAGGCTCCCAGCAGCAAAGGCCAAGGCCTCCTGTGAGCCGCAGGTAATGCACCATATACACAGTAGCCGCCATATGTCCCAGGGGGCGCGGGAAAGTGCGCTACATAAGCAGAGTAAAAAAAAATATACTGTGTGGATTTATATTGCATGAAGCAGGTATTTGACGCGACGCGACCAAAGTGATTAACATTTGGTTATTTTTTGCCGCTGATGGCGCAGATTGAGAAATGTTAGGTTAGTCAGCGCCGGGATCCCAACTCCCATCCGCACGGACACGTACAAACCAAATATAGCCACGAGCTACAAACTCGGTCAGCGGGGGGTCAAGTCCTGACCCCGGACACCATATTGCTAACCCATGATTGACGGCTGGAAACTTATCGGTAAAAGGCTCACCGCTCTTAATCCAGGGTTGGTATTATCGGGGAATGTTTCTATAATTATTAGTAAATTACTCCAGCCGCTCCTCTTATAGATCCCGATCCAATATGGGGTACCAAGTCTAGTTGACAAGGGACACCAGCAGATTATTTTTCAGGATATCCCTGCTTCAGCACAGGTGATGCAGTCATTGACTGAGCCACTGATTGAGCCACCTGTGCTGAAGCAGGGATGTCCTTAAAACTTGACGTATTGGTGGCCCTTGAGGACTGTAGTGGCCCAACCAAGCAATAGGGTGAGAATACAGGTAAGCAATACACCAACTTCCATTCATTTTGATGTTTGATTAACAGTACCACCTTGGAATCCATTTCTGTGGGGGATCTCTCATCAACCCTAACTGGATCATCACGGCCGCTCACTGCGATGTCCGGTGAGTATCTCAAACCTGCCTGGGGATGTGTGAGATTAGATCTTTGCGTGACAAAGAAATTGGGGGAGTGAAATTGCCCGAACAGCTGTATTTTCATCTTCTTATATCTGGGTGTTTTGCACGCGCCTCCTTGGGATTTGGGGAGTCCACCGAAGGATTTACATGCCTCACGTATTATAATCAGCTATTCAATTCTGCAACTAAGTGCATCATTTTTCAGACTCTCTTTTGCTGCTGTAAATCCCTTTGCCTAGAAATCTGCATCAACCACAGGTTCAGATGCACCAAAGGGGGCTAATATTTAGCGTCTTTTCCTCCATTCATATAAATGCTAACTCTTAGCACCGTTTTGTGAATATGAGCCACATTGTATCTGCAGAAAAACTGTAAGAGAATTTTAATGAAACAGAAAGAATCCCATACAGTAGCATTGAATCAGGGCTGTTTCTTTGTTACAAAGCTGCAGGTGCTCATGTTAGTTTTGCACAGTAACAGAGGGGAGACTTTGCTCTTCCTGGATAGCCTTTTAATAATGTGGTACACGTTAAATGATTCTTTATATCAGGAGCTGCCTAGGGAATCATAGTGATGAACAGTACTTGGATTTAGAGACTGTTGCAGGGTACATGCAACCGCACGTGGGTTTCTTGAAAAGGCTTATTTATTGAGCCTTAAAAATATGGCACACAAAAATAAAACAGCTTCTTTTCAGCATATAGAACAAACAGAAAATAAGTCCTGAGCGGGGCTTTGCCCTTTCCCAACAGGGGCTGTTCAAAGTCCAGGGTAACAGTATAGCAAAACAGTGCATCAAAATAGCATAGTGAAGACAGACCTTAGCAGTAGTTCTCCCTCAGCACTTCAGTATCTCACTGGTTCAGACAGGCTGCATGTGTGTGCAGCCTGGGATTTTTAAAGCTCCTTGATGAGGCAGCTGGGAAAAGACTAATTGACAAGCCCTTCCCAGCTGAATGTTAACCCGGTCACTGCTGCACTACAGACTTAAACATAGGTCTGCCAGGCATAGTGCTGGTGATGTTTATTCACCCTGCCACAGAGACAGAGAAAATCATCCCATTTAGAGTTGGAACAAGCCTACTAAAGTCAGGCTCAATGCTTTATTGCTGGAGCCACAAACAAAAAAATATTGTGGACGTATTAATGTCACAGGAAAACATTTAGAATACAACTTTAATAACTCAATACATAACATTGAATATTGTTCAATACTGTCGCGGCCGAGTTTATTTGAGCGGGATGTCCCGGGCGCGCGCCGAAGCCTCGGAGGAGAGGCCCGCCGATCGGGGCTTCCCCCTCTCCTCTCCGGGTCCGCCGGGTCCCCCGGAACCCCCCACCGCCGTCCCCCACATCGCGGGACCCCAGGGCTCCCTTGGGGAACCCTGGGCACGCGTGCAGGGGGCGCAGGCTCCCGATGACGCGTGACCGCGCATCGGTTATGCGCGTCACACCGAGGGGATGCGGCTCGCAAGCCGGGACATCTCCCGGCTTGCGGAACGAGCCGCACTCTAATAAAGTGTGCCGGTAGTGTATACAAAAAATAGATATATTAAATTTAAAAATAAAACATGGAGGATGAACCTATGTGATTACAGGAGCCAAGGATGGAAAATATCTCTTAATATTGGGTAACCGATGGATAGATCTGTTTCCTTAGATTGTATTTAATAGTGTATTTTTGCCCAATAAATATCAAAGTATATACATTATATATATAGAATATAGAATAACTAAGTGCGCAATAAAACCCTATAATCAGACAATGTAGCATTAAAAGACCTTAAGGAAAAGCTATTCCAGCCTCCACCCTACGCGTATCGTCTTGAAAAAGACTTCATCAAGGGTATCCCATCTTGGTGGAGGCTGGAATAGCTTTCCCTGACTCTCTGAGTTCTTAGCTCTATCTGGCAATATTGGTTTAGTATTAGCTGGACAGTGTATGCCGATTCCTCCCTTCAACGGGTACAAAAATGCGCTGACATCATACTCGCAATCCTGGGAGACTGGAGAGATAGCCAGGACAACACTGGAGGCAGCTGCAGACAAATCTGAGCCTGTGCGGAGTCTCTGTGTTCCAGGTGGAGCCAGAACCAACTAGCCGCCATACAGATCAGCAGTGAGGAGAGGATCTTGATATCCTACATGCCTGTTTTATCTGCTACTTTGTAAGTAGCCTTTTGCGCATTCTGAAGAATACAAGCATACTTCACCATATTTTGCTTCTTTTTTATTATTTCAGATTCATCTTCATTGGTTTTGTCCATATGCTATTAATTCTTCCCTAATACTTTGCAACAGTTTTCACTTATCACTATTTGCGCCTGTGGTTTTTCTCTCTCGTGTGTGTGTGTGTGTGTGTGTGTGTGTGTGTGTGGTGAATACTTACTCTTAATCTCAAACCAGCATAGCCAGCAACCAACCTCGCACTGATGATACCCATCAAGGTTGAAACATGTCTGTGAGTGGGTTTACTGGCTTTCCATCTCACCCCAGCCTTTGCTTAAAAGCTGTGTTTAAAGCAGCATGCATTGGCTTATGGGTTGCTCGTGTAATATGAATTTGAGACAAAAGGTGGCACTGTGTGCTCATTTGCATGTCATTTCCCAGAATCACTTGCTGTAGTGGAAGTGCTGTGTGATGGGCGATAATGGTGAAAGACAGGGTTGCTGACTAAGACATGCAAATGAACATACAGTAATATTTACAGTTGCTATATATATATATATATATATATATATATATATATATATATATATATATATATATATATATATAGCCAGTGTAACCTACCCCACACTGAGGAGACCTATTAAGGTCGAAACTGTCTGTGTGTGGGTGGGTTTGCTGGCTATGCATCTGTAAGGGATCGGGGGACACGTGCCTCTCAGCGGGTCCCCGTCACCTCAGCTCCCACTGCGGCTGTCAGCTCCTTTCCTCTCCTACCCCTACGCCGTGCCGCTCTTCCGCGGTGCACCCCGCAACCTCCCGCGTGCGGCCGGGGCGCGCGCACGGCAAGCATACAGAGTGTGCGCGCACCTGATCCTCTTACTCGTCCTCCCGTGCCACTGGCTCCGCCACCCATTGGCTGCAGGCGATTTCAACTGCTCACCTCTTTGAATCCCTCCCTGCTCACCTGGACCTATCCCTGGGATCACTCAGACAGGCCTCCGCTCCACCCCTTGCTACCATTGGTCCTCCTGCATTTATAACCTCAGTCTACCCACTACTTCCTCGCTCTGCATAGCTCTTCTGTGACTCCTGTGTGCAGCTGTCTATGTCAAGCTCTGTTCTCTGTTACAGCTCTTGTTCCTGTCCCTGCCCCTGTTGGATACCTTTTGATTTGATCTTTGCTCTTGTTTGACTCCATGTACCTCGCAATCCCTGGACTCGGCCTTGGACTTCACTACTCTGCTTTCTCCTGCTCCAGACCCATGGCTCTTGGATATTGACCCTCTGACTTCTGGAATCCCGGTCTCAGCAAGTATATCATTAACCCTTTCTCACCAGGCCCAGCAATGCACCTTACCACACCCCGGGCACACCCTCACTGCTCTGGGTGCGTGTTATACCCTTACTCACTTCAGTACTGGGGACTGGCCAGGTCTGCTGGCATACAGGTGTTACATTATGCAGAGCCCAACAAAAGCAGACCCCCCCTGAGGTGGGCCAAGGTGTCTGTTGCAGGGTACATGCAACTACACACTTGGGTTTCTTGACAAGGCTGTTTTATTTTGCCTTGAAAAATATACAGCACACACAACAAAAATAGCTCTTTTTCAGCAACAAACAAAAAAGGCTTTTCCTTCATCAAACCCAACAAAACAATTTCTCTTTAGCAGACAGTTTATAAATATATATAGCTACCCTTTTTCTATGCAGGGGTCAGACAGTTAACAGTTTCACTACTTTGCTACTCAGACCTTGTTTTCAGGAATCACTTTAGCAGCTCACTCCTCTCTCATCAACAGCAAGCTCCATGTGTCTACAACCTGGGTTTTAACACACCTTGATTAGGCAGATGGGATCCAACTAATTGTCCTGAGGTTCCCAGCTGAAATTAACCTAGTCAGTGCTGCACTGCAGACTAGACATAGGTTTTCCAGGCATATAACTGGTGGCTTTTATTTACCCTGTCACATTCCTCCCCTCTAAGTGTGTGTCTGGGGCAACGCATGGCTAAAGCCCGACCATCCACCCTTTCTCTAGAAAAGAAGTCAGCATTTACGTTCTCTTTTCCCGGCCTATGCTGAATCTCAAATGAGAAGGGTTGGAGGGCCATATACCACCTTGTCAATCTAGCATTGGAATCCTTCATGCTATTTAACCATTTCAGTGGAGCATGATCCATCACCAAAGTAAAATGGACTCCTGCCAGGTAATGCCTCAAAGCCTCGATTGCCCACTTTACTGCGAGGCACACTTTCTCAATCACTGAGTAATTTTTTTCCCTTGGGAACAATTTCCTACTCAAGAAAAGGATAGGATGTTCAACTCCCTCAAACTGTTGTGACAACAGCCCTATCTCTAGGCCTAGCCCTATCTCTGATGCATCTGTTTGCACTATAAAAGGGCTGTTGAAGTCTGGGCTTCTAAGGATGGGACCCTCTGATAGACACCTTTTTATGTCCTCAAAGGCTCTCTGACAATCCCTTGACCACACCACTTGTGTAGGGGCACACTTTTTTGTGAGGTCCGTTAAAGGGGCTGCCACTTCCGAATAGTTGGGGATGAACCGCCGGTAGTACCCTGCTAAACCCAGCAGAGAGCGTACCTGCGTTTTTGTTTGGGGGGTCGGAACTTCTTTCAGGGCAGCTACCTTGTCGGCTAGTGGCCTTACTTTTCCACCTCCCACTGCATACCCTAAATATTTGGTTTCTGCTTTACCCAAGGCACATTTCTTAGGGTTGGCTGTGAGCCCTGCCTCTCTTAGAGATTTGAGGACCGCTTTCAGCCTATTTAGATGGGCCCGCCAGTGTTTACTATAAATGACAATGTAATCTAGGTAGGCAGCGGCATAAGTCCTATGGGGCCTCAGTACCTTATCCATGAGCCTCTGAAATGTGGCTGGGGCTCCATTCAGTCCAAATGGCATTGTCACAAACTGGTATAAACCCATGGGAGTGGCAAAGGCTGTTTTGCATTTGGACTTTTCCTCTAAGGGTATTTGCCAGTATCCTTTTGTCAAGTCCAACGTGGATATATATTCCGCGTTACCAAGGGCGTCAATTAATTCGTCCACCCTTGGCATCGGATATGCATCAAACTTGGATACCGCATTGACCTTTCGGAGGTCCACACAAAATCTTACCTTCCCATCGGGTTTAGGGACCATAACTAGTGGACTACACCACTCACTGCATGATTCCTCAATCACTCCTAAGTGTAACATTTCTTGTAACTCCTTCTCTACCAGAGCCCTACGACTTTCAGGCAACCTATAAGGACGGGAACGTACTTTTACCCCAGGTGCTGTCTCGATTGCATGGGAAATTAAGTTAGTTTGTCCTGGTAAGTCAGAAAAAACATCCTGGAATTGTGTAATTATTGCTAACAAGTCTCCTTTTTGTTCAGAGGACAACTGTTTACCCATTGGGATTTTATCATCACTCACGATGTTCTCCCGTGGAGGCTGAGGACCCAAGTCCGTTTCCTCCTCCACCGGGTGGATGAATAGAGACCGCTGCATCTTCCAGGGTTTCAGCAAGTTCACATGGTAAATTTGTTTACCCTTCCTGGACCCTGGTTGCGCCATCTCGTAATCCACATCACCCGTACGGCGGAGTACTTCGAATGGGCCCTGCCATTTGGCCAGGAGTTTACTCTCGCAACTGGGTAACAATAACATCACCTGGTCTCCTGGGTGAAACACTCTCATGCGGGCATTCTGATTGTAATGTCTCTCCTGACTGTCCTGGGCTGATCTAAGATTCTCCCTGGCAAAATGGCCGACCACATCTAGGCGCTTCCTAAGGTCCAATACTTATTGCAGGGTATTCTTAGAAGGGGACTGCTGTTCCTCCCAGGACTCCTTTAGGAGGTCTAGGATACCCCAGGGTTGGCGGCCATAGAGCAATTCAAATGGAGAGAATCCCGTGGAGGCCTGGGGAACTTCCCGCACTGCAAACAGCAGAAAAGGGAGAAGTTCATCCCAGGCTCTCTTTTCTGAGTCTACAAATTTCCTCAGCATCCCTTTTAGAGTTCGGTTAAATCTTTCCACCAATCCGTCAGTCTGTGGATGGTAGACCGATGTCCGAACAGACTTGAGCTCTAGTAACTTTAAGACATCCTGCATCAGTTTAGCCATGAAATTTTTACCTTGGTCTGTCAACATAACCTGGGGAAGTCCAACCCGTGAGAACAGTTCCAACAACTTGTTGGCTACTTGCTTCGCCATTGCTGTTCTCAGGGGGAACGCCTCAGGATACCTTGTTGCATAGTCCACTATTACAAGGATAAACCTGTGTCCTTTCGTAGAAGGTTCTAGAGGTCCTACCAAGTCTACCCCAATCCTCTCAAAGGGAACTGACACCAAGGGTAGAGGAACCAAAGGGGCCGGTTTTTGTCCTTTTGGACTAGTTAGCTGGCACTCCGGACATGCTGCACATAGCTTAGCAATATCACTATGCATCCCTGGCCAATAGAATCGGGATGAAATACGGTCCAATATTTTATCCCTGCCCAGGTGACCATCCCAAGGGACAGTATGGGTTAGAGTGAACACAGATTTAACAAAGCCTTGGGAACCAATATCTGTCTGGTGACCTCCCCTGTTTGTGTCTGCCTATTCACACTACTGCACCGACACACTTTATTCGAGCAAATACCCAGTATGTACCTGGCAGATACCTGGAATGCGCCGCTCCTCACCTCTGACAAGCCCCGTTGCGTTTGCCTTCCCAGCCTGGGTTCATGCCTGGCTGACGGGCGGCTGATCTGTTAAATGATAATGATTAGGATTTAATAGGCTGCAATGCTTCGCGTGTCTACCAGATGGCATAAATTCATGAATTGTAATGCAGTATATATATATATATACTGTGCAGTATTGCAGCCAGCGGGAATAAAATGCTTCAATCCCTGCCTGGAAAATAACGCAATGCACTCGGGCAGAAAACAGTCACAAACCTCAATACACCCGGGTATACCCGAATTCGTGGGACTAGCCGAGCTCGAATAAAGTGTGTCGCCAGTGTATATAGGATATCCTTTGATAGCTCAAAATGGGGGAATACTATCACCCCCTGTGCATCTAAAATCTGTTCATCAATTTTCACCACCTTGTCATACTGTCTCGCAAGGACTGGGTCTTCCCTTTGCTTCTGGCGAAAGTCAGGAAGCTACAGGTCTGGTAAATCTCCAGGGCCCATATCCCCCTCCCTTTGGCCATCCCTAGCCATCACTTGTGACCTCTGACTACTAGAATGGTCACCTTGAGACCCAGATTTCTGCAACCAGTCCTGTTTGTCCAAGCGTCTTTGCTTCCGAGTCTTTTGAACCCGGTGTCTACTGGGAAAAAGGTCTGCCGAGAAGGGGAACAGTTTACCAGGGTTCTCCTGAGCCCCAGAAGGAGGTTCCTTGTGAAAGACTGGGGCCATTAGGTCCGCAAAGAAAAGCCAGTCCCGACCCAGCACAATGGGGGCAGGTAGCCAAGGAGCGACTCCTACTTCGAGGTAAGCCTCCTGACCTTTTACCTGTAGCCGGATTTTGGCCGTCGGATAAGGTTTTACCTCGCCGTGTATACAGTACATGCTATGCTCCATGGGGAGTCAAAAGAACACACATTGGGCAGTAACAGTTCCTGGAGGACCAGAGTTTTCCCAGAGCCCGAATCTACAAGGCCTGGATGGTTTTTCCCCCAATCAGGGCTGGAAGTAGCCAGGGCTTGTAATTTTCCCTAGAAAAAGCCGAGGCGACGGTTCTGCTGAATGAACAATCCATCAGTGGACAGTCCACATACCGGTGGCCTTGTTCTCCGCAGGCAGAACATGGAGAGGGTTCCCTCGCAGGAGGGGGCTGCGGATAGCGCTCCGCTGGACTGATTACTGGAGACCAGGCATCTGGTGGGTCCTGTGGGCGACGTCCTCGGAAGTTCCTCTCACTTTGCGACGAACCGACATCCGGAAGGAGATGAGGGTCTCTGCGGGGACCAGCATTTGGACTCCGTCCTTGCTGGAACGACTGCTCCTTCCTTTGGACTTGGCGGTTCCGTGACGGGCCGTAGGTTCCCCATTGATCCGACCTCTCTCTTTGGGCTTCCGCAAGTGCCGGTGGAGTCAGGTCCAGGACACTCGCCTGCTGCTCAGCCCCAAGGAAGTTCTCCACGAGTTGGACCGCCAAAGCTAGGGTTTCAGCATCGTGGCGTTTTACCCACGAGCGTGCGGAAGGGGGTATTATTTGTAGAAATTGTTCTAAAACCACCTGCTCAAGAATTACCTCCTTAGTGCACTCCTCGGGTTGTATCCAGCGCATACACAAGTCCAATAACCGCTGTGCGAGCACCTGGGGTCTCATCTTAGCGGTGTACTTCATGTTCCGGAACTGCCGGTAGGTCTCTGGGGTCAGACCTAAGCGATCCAGTATGGCGGCTTTTACTTGTCGGTAGTCCATTGCCTGATCTGCTGGGAGACCTTGCTATGAGGCCTGGGCTTCTCCTATGAGGAGCAGGGCCAAAGCAGTTGCCCAGCGATCTGTAGCCCAGCCCTGAGCTTCGGCAACTCTTTCAAAAGTCAGTAAAAAAGCCTCTGGATCCTCGTTCGGAGCCATTTTCCTCAGGAGTATCGGGGGTTTGCTTGCAAGTTCTGTACTGGCAGACCCCTGGAATTGGGTCAGCAGCTTGGCCATTCGCTCCTCCTGTGCTGCCTGCTGCTGGGCTACGAGCTGGGTTTGCTGCTGCCAAAGTCTTTCATCTCTCTCTGCTTGCAGCCGGGCCTGCTCACACAAAAACTCTTTAAAAAAATCTTCCATTTTTGTGTTGTGTGTGTGTGGCCCTTTAACTGCAGGAGCCTTTTGAAAAAAACCTTCCCAATTTTGACACCATATGTTGCAGGGTACATGCAACTACACACGTGGGTTTCTTGACAAGGCTGTTTTATTTTGCCTTGAAAAATATACAGCACACAAAACAAAAATAGCTCTTTTTCAGCAACAAACGAAAATGGCTTTTCCTTCAGCAAACCCAACAATACAGTTTCTCTTTAGCAGACAGTTTATATATATGCAGCTACCCTTTTTCTATGCAGGGGTCAGACAGTTAACAGTTTCACTACTTTGCTACTCAGACCTTGTTTTCAGGAATCACTTTAGCAGCTCACTCCTCTCTCATCAACAGCAAGCTCCATGTGTCTACAACCTGGGTTTTAACACACCTTGATTAGGCAGCTGGGATCCAACTAATTGTCCTGAGGTTCCCAGCTGAAATTAACCTAGTCAGTGCTGCACTGCAGACTAGACATAGGTTTTCCAGGCATATAACTGGTGGCTTTTATTTACCCTGTCACAGTGTCACTATGGACCTAACCCTAATATTTAAGCGACCAAGTCACGGCCGTGGCGCAAGAACTTTCTAAACTCTCCAGTTGCAATCTCCTGCCCGTTCACCTATGGGCAACTTTGAGCCATGTATTCCACCACCCAACCGGTAAGCCGGGGATCCCCTTACTTGCCGGGGATCCTTGAACCAATGTGATGTCCAGTTCGAGATGTCCCCATCTCGGTTTCCCACAGGTCGTTCTAAAGTGGCCTATGTCTATGCCCTCCTTACGGGCAACGCTCTCACTTGGGCTTCTCCCCTCTGGGAGTACAGATCTGATTTGACACAGGACTACCCCAAATTCTGGCGAGAGTTCCAGCAGGTCTTTGACACCCCAGCGCGTAGGGAAACTGCAGCTTCTTCCTTGCTTCATCTCTCCCAGGGTCGCAGGTCAGCTGCAAGATACACGGTGGAGTTCCGCACCATCGCTGCAGAGACTAAGTAGAATGAGGAAGCTCTCGCCGCGGCATACTGGCAGGGTTTGTCCGAATCCCTCAAGGATGATCTCGCAGTTCATGTTCGTCCCTCATCTCTTGAGGATCTTATTGCCCTCAGCATCTGGATGGACCAGCGCATTCAAGAGCAACGTCACGAGCGCCAGCGTCCCCGTTTAATGCCGCCCTTGCTTGCTTCTCCTAGGTCTCCTCCCTTGGCTCTTCCTGCGCTGGACGCTCCCAAACCGATGCAAATCAGTAGCCAATAGCCTCGGACCGCTGAGAGAACACACCGCCGAGATGAGGATCTCTGCTACTACTGTGGCTCCTCGAAACACCAACTACGTCACTGTCACCTGAAACTGGGAAACGAGAACACCCAGTGAAGGTAGAGGGGCTTCTTCTGGGAACCATTTCTCCTTGCCCCTCTCCCCCCAAAAAACTACAGAAGAGAATCCTTCTACCCATAACTCTTGAGGGTCCTAATGTTAGGGTAGAGTTTGAAGCCTTCATCGACTTTGGGTCTGGTGGAAACTTTCTGTATCACGACTATGCCTGCAATAACCAAATACCGTTAGTCAAGAAGAAGTCACCCATCGGCCTTGAGGCTATCGACGGTCGACCGCTTCAACCAGCCTTCATTATTTGGGAATCTATTCCCCTCACCCTGACCACCGCGGATGGTCATACTGAAGTCATCATCTTCGATGTGTTCCACTTTCCTACTGTCCAGGTCATTTTGGGATTGCCGTGGCTTCAGCTTCACAACCCGCGTGTTGATTGGACAGACGTACTACCGATCCAGTGGGCTCCTACCGTGAAGAAGATGGTCACTCCTCCCGTTACCGTGCTCGCTGGTCTCGACACCACTTCATCTTTTCTCTCTACCCTGCCGGAGGTATACCATAACTTTTTGGATGTCTTTAACAAGACTCAGGCTGAAGTCTTACCACCTCATCGCTTGTACGACTGCCAAATCAAATTAATTCCTGGAACCATACTCCCCAAGTCGAAGTGGTATCCCCTATCTGTGCCCGAGACGAAGGCTATGGCGACCTACATCCAGGAGCATCTTAAGAAAGGGCTTATTCGGAATTCCACCTCCCCCGCCAGGGCCGGTTTCTTCTTCGTGAAAAAGAAGGATGGCTCTTTAAGACCCTGTATCGACTTTCGTGGGCTTAACAAGATTACATTTAAAAACCGGTACCCTCTTCCTCTAATTTCAGAGCTCATTGACCGGCTACAAGGAGCCTCTATATTTTCCAAACTCGACCTGAGAGGAGCTTACAATTTAATCCGAATTCAAGACGGTGATGAATGGAAAACTGCGTCATTATGAATAGCTAGTGATGCCGTTCGGCCTCTGCAATGCCCCTGCCGTTTTCCAAGAATTTATGAATGATATATTCTGGGACATTTTGGGTATCTTCGTCATACACTACCGACACACTTTATTGAAGTGTGGTCGGTACCGCAAGCCGGGAAATATCCCGGCTTGCTAGTGGCCGCCCCTCGGCGTGCCGCGCGTCATAGACGCGCGGTCACGCGTCATCGGGAGCGTGCGCCCCCTGCAAGCGTGTCCAGGGGCTCCCCGAGGGAGCCCTGGTGTCCCGCGATCGCGGGACAGCGGCAGGGGGTTCCGGGGGACCCGGCGGACCCGGCAGCGGTAGGGAGAGCGCCCCGATCGGAGGGCGCTCTTCCGCTGCTTCGGCGCGCGCCCGTCACACTCGGGCGCGCGCCAGGCTACTGCTGCGGCACAGAACGGGCAAATGCTCGAATAAACTGTGCCGCAGCAGTAGTATACTTAGATGATATCCTCATTTTCTCCAATAACCTGGAAGAGCACATTCGTCACACCAAGATAGTTCTCTCTCGGCTTCCGGCAAATAGCCTCTACGCGAAGATGAAGAAATGTCTCTTCCACCAATGATCCACAGCCTTCCTTGGCTATATAATCTCCGATAAAGGTTTCACCAAGGCTGTTCTGGATTGGCCGTTGCCGAATTCCCTAAAAGCCGTTCCGCGTTTCCTTGGCTTTTCTAATTACTATCGAAAATTCATCCGTAATTTCTCCACTATCGCATTACCCATTACTGCTCTTACCAAAAAAGATGTTGATCCGACAGCATGGTCCTCTGAAGCCATCAAAGCCTTCGAGTTCCTCAAAAGGGCTTTCGTCTTCTCCTTGGGTTACCACCCGCAGACCAATGACCAGACGGAGAGAATTAATCAGACCTTGGAGCAGTATCTCAGATGCTTTGTCTCAGAATCTCAAGACAACTGGGTGGATCTATTACCCTGGGCGGAGTTCGCTATTAATTCGCTGAAGAATGAGTCCATACAAGAGTTGCCTTTTTTCATTAATTATGGGTTCCATCCCAGCAGCCTTCCCCTCTCCCCCCCCACACCCCCCTGGTGTTCCTGCAGCAGATACTCACATCTCTAATCTACAAAACTCTTGGAAGAAGATTCAAAAAGCCTTGCAAGGGGCCGTCCAAAAACAAAAAACACAAGTAGATGGCGACGTCAGGTGGGGCCAGAATACAAACCTGGAGACAGAGTTTGGCTATCTTCAAAAAATATCAAGCTTAAAACTCCTTCCCAGAAGCTGGCTCCTAGATTCTTGGGTCCCTTCAAGGTCCTCGAACGGATCAATCCTGTAGCGTATCGACTTTCGATACCCCCCACCATGAGGATACCATCCGTGTTCCACGTGTCCCTTTTGAAACCCTTCGTTCAAAATGTACATATTCCGGACCGTCCTCAGAGACCAAATCCCGTCGTAATAAAAGGGCAACAGGAATTTGAGGTCCATTCCATTCTTGATTCCTGTTTTTCCAGGGGCAGACTTCAGTTCCTCGTTCATTGGAAAGGATATGGCCCGGAGGAACGTTCCTGGGTACCTTGTCATCATATTCATGCTCCAGATCTTCTTAAACAATTTAGTCGGAAATTTCTAACAAACCTTGGGAGGATCATCCGGAGTCCGATCCTCAAGGGGGGGGGGGGTACTGTGTAAGGGATCGGGGGACATGCGCCTCTCAGCGGGTCCCCATCACCTCAGCTCCCACTGCAGCTGTCAGCTCTGGTTCCCCGCTCCCTCGGCTCCTTACCTCTCTTGCCCCAATGCCGTGCTGCTCCTCCGCGGCGCACACCGCATCCTCCCGCGTGCGGCCGGGGCGCGCGTACGGCAAGCTTACAGAGTGCGCGCACACCCGATCTTCTTACTCGTCCTCACATGCCACTGGCTCCGCCACCCATCGGCTGCAGGCGATTTCAACTACTCACCTCTCTGAATCCCTCCCTGCTCACCTGGACCTATCCCTGGGATCACTCAGACAGGCCTCCGCTCCACGCCTTGCTACCATTGGTCCTCCTGCATTTATAACCTCAGTCTGCCCTCTACTTCCTCGCTCTGCATAGCTCTTCTGTGCCTCCTGTGTGCAGCTGTCTATGCCAAGCTCTGTTCTCTGTTACAGCTCTTGTTCCTGCCCCTGTTGGATACCTTTGGATTTGATCTCGGGTCTTGTTTGACTCCGTATACCTCGCAATACCGGGACTCGGCTTTGGACCTCACTACGCTGCTTTCTCCTGCCCCAAACCCACGGCTCTTGGATATTGACCCTCTGACTTCTGGACCCCCAGACTCAGCAAGTATATCGTTAACCCTTTCTCACCAGGCCCCGCAATGCACTTTACTACACTCCGGGCACGCCCTGACTGCTGTTGCTGCGTGTTATACCCTTCCCACCTCAGTACTGGGGACTGGCCAGGTCTGCAGGCATACAGGCGTTACAGCATCTTAACCCTGGATGTGCTCAAAGCTGTGACCATGCAGCAAGCTTAAGCCTATAGGGAACCATGTTTATGGTTTTGAAGTAAAAGGTGGCACTGTGTGCTCATTTGCATGTCATTTCCCAGAATTCATTGCTGCAGTGGAAGTGCTGTGTGCTGGGTGATAATGGTGAAAGGCGGGGTTGCAGACCTGTCTAAGACATACAAATGAGCATACAGTAATATTTCCATTTGTTATATGCTTTGCTGTGGAGGTTTTTGTCACTTTTTTTACCCACCATAACTTAACTACATACTGTACATACATGCATACATACATACATACATACATACATACATACATACATACATACATACATAATCTGGTAACTAAATGCTGTAACAAAGTTACGTCATCGATGTGGGAAGCTTTAATAATAGAGAATCATCAAACTTGTAATAGATTGGTGTGCTATTACAGGTAATTCAAGGTACCTGCAGGCAATCTAGGGCAATACTGTCCCGGCCGAGCTGAGTCTTACAAAAGACAGGAGCTGGCCGGGCACGTGACGGGCAAGTTGGCGAAAGTTGCGTGCGCGCTCCCCGCACGCTCCCGGACTTTCCCGCGCCTCAATAGAAAAGCGCTATGGCGCTTTCTATTGAAAGCGCGGAAAAGCGGCCGTGAACCTTACCGGTTCGCGGCGGGGTACTGCCGCGCAGCGCCCGCATTTTTTTTTTAACCGCGGTGACGGCCGCTTTAGACTCAGCGGCGCCGCTACTGTAACTTTGGCACAGAAGTCATTTATTAGATATTTTTGTAGCCTGATTCCTAATGTAAGGAAACACTTGAGTCCTTTGCTAGCACAATGTTTGAAATCCCACATAGCATCTGTTAGCCATAGTAATTTGGTCAAAGGGTGTAATAAATTTACCGCTATCCTCCTAAATTACCGGCATGCTGGATGAACACATACATACATGTTAGAGGGTAATTAGAGGGTAACCAATTAGTCCGACCCAAAATACTTTGTGCTACTGTGTGTCATTTACAGTTTTTAACGCCTGCATGCCCGCAGACCTGGCCAGTCCCCAGTACTGAGGTGGGTAAGGATATAACACGCACCTACAGCAGTGAGGGCGTGCCCGGAGTGTGGTAAAGTGCGTTGCCGGGCCGGGTGAGAAAGGGTTAACGATATACTTGCTGAGTCCGGGTTTCCAGAAGTCAGAGGGTCAATATCCAAGAGCCGTGGGTCTGGGGCAGGAGAAAGCAGCGTAGTGAGGTCGAAAGCCGAGTCCAGGGATTGCGAGGTACACGGAGTCAAACAAGAGGCGACATCAAATCCAAAGGTATCCAACAGGGGCAGGGACAGGAACAAGAGCTGTAACAGAGAACAGAGCTTGGCATAGACACTGCACACAGGAGTCACAGAAGAGCTATGCAGAGCGAAGAAGTAGAGGGTAGACTGGGGTTATAAATGCAGGAGGACCAATGGTAGCAAGGGGTGGAGCGGAGGCCTGTCTGAGTGATCCCAGGGATAGGTCCAGGTGAGCAGGGGGGGATTCAAAGAGGTGAGCAGTTGAAATCGCCTGCAGCCGATGGGGGGTGGAGCCAGTGGCATGTGAGGACGAGTAAGAGGATCGGGTGCGCGCGCACTCTGTAAGCTTGCCGTGCGCGCGCCCCGGCCACACGCGGGAGGATGCGATGTGCGCCGCGGAGGAGCGGCACGGCATGGGGGCAGGAGAGGTAAGGAGCCGAGGGAGCGGGGAACCGGAGCTGAAAGCCGCAGTGGGAGCTGAGGTGACGGGGACCCGCTGAGAGGCGCGTGTCCCCCGATCCCTTACACAGTTAAGGCTAAATAATCTAGTTAAAAAATGAATATTTATCCGGTATCTCAGGTGAGCTCCTTTTTGAGCACACGTGTCTCTCCCTATGTTATTTGGAGGGAGGTTGTGATACTAAAGGTTTGAAAATATCAAAACTTATTGATACTCCGGTGCCACCCATACTCTCTAATAACCTCATGCTGTGACCTCTGGTATTAACAATGGTATTTACACGTCTTTCTCTCTTGCACAGAACTTTCCATGTTGCTGTTTTGGGTATGTACGATCGGGCTTCCAAATCCGAAGCCAGGCAGGTCAAAAAAATCTCCAAGGTAAGGTGCTGATAGATGAACAAGGGGGGGGGGGGGACTTCTCTAATAGTTTTGATCCCTTTGCTGCCAAGGGGGGGGGGGATAAAGTTTGCTACTTTGTTCTCTGCATTCCTGACGTGTCTATTATTATCGTTTCTTTGAAAAGCGCCAACATATTCCGTAGCGCGGTACAATGCGGGTGCAGAGAGATGTAAATTCCATAAACTGAATGACATACAGGTAAGGACAGATGTGCACTAACAGATACAGAAGGTAATGAGGGCCCTCGTCCTGAGAGCTTACACTCTAGAGCAGTGGTGGCCAACTCCAGTCCTCAACAGGTCAGGTTTTAAGGATATCCCTGCGTCAGCACAGGAGGCTAAATCAGTGACTCAGTCTTTGATTGAGCCACCTGTGCCAAACCAGGGATATCCTTTAAACATGACCTAATGGTGGCCCTTGAGAACTGGAGTTGGCCTCCGATTGTCTTGAGGGAATAAGGGGCAGCATGGAAGCAAAAGGTAAAATGGCCGCTCGTTGACGGACGGAGTATACATCAGGATGGAGTATACATCAGGATGGAGTATGGTCAGCTGCAGGGGCTCTGACATGGGGGGACGAAGGAAAAAGTATGCCAGGCCCGGTGACTGCAGGGGCCCGGTACTGCAAAATGGTCCTGAACTTTGGCCCAGCTGCCGGTCGCGGCTTGGCACCAGCTCTTCATCAAATGCACTCCTCTTTCTCACTATGTGTCCCACACCGAGCTTCCAATGCTAACGGCGCTCAACTGGCCTCTGATGTCAGCGCGCCGGAAGTAAGCTAACCCTCAGCTTCTGGTACGCACTGAATTTGGAAACTCAGCGTGGGACACAGAGTGAGGAGGCCTGCAGCTGATGGAGAGCTGGGGCCCGGCCGCCGGGACTGGCCTGACCAGAAGTCGGCCCCAATTTGCAGCACCGGGCCCCCAGAGCTACCGGGCCTGGACTGACCATCCCCAAGGTAAGTCTACTTTTTTTTATATGTATGGGGGGAGGGGGGGCAGGATCTTTTTTTATGTAATGGGGGAGAGTGGGGTTTGCTTTATATTTATTGGGGGGGAGTGGGATCTTTTTAATATGGAATGGGGGGGTTTGTATGTATTTTGAGTGGAGGATTGAATGAGAGTCAGATAATTGATGGAAGGTGGGGGCGAGTGAGAGGAGAGAGAGGCAGTGAGTGAGGAAAAAAGGGAGTAATTGTCGCTGCAGAAACAAGTACCTTGCTTTCAATGTAGTTGCCCATAGTGCGTGCGACCGCGAAGAGGCACGTCAGAGGCAGAATCCAGGAGAGACAAATTAATTTATCTCACCAAGCGGAAGGCCACGTGACGTCAGTGTCATGTGATGCGGTTTAGTCAATGAGAGCTAACTGCTCGTGTGATGCCTCCGCCACACCTCCCTGATGCCTCCGGCCTACAGTGCAGGTTTCGCGTGAGTGGCGTCATTCAGTCAAGTGTCCTGCAGCTGGCACTATAATCACAGCCTAAGGCCACACTTATAGTCCTGGCTACAGCGACGCGACATCGTGACGCCATCCGTTGCCGCAGCAATTGTTTGCCTATAGTGTAGGGGACAAGAGACGGCGACCGGGGTGTGTGGCGATTCACCCTCATTGGTTGAAACCGCTCACGGTCCCGCTGATGTCACGTGGTGGCCACTGAAAAAAATACATTTTCATTGACTTCAGGGATTTCGGTCGCAATGTCGCACACTCGCGCCTACTATAGGCGCACGTGACGGATTAAATAAAATTGTTTTGACGCGATGCTCCGTCGCTGTCGCCAGGACTATAAGCGTGGCCTAAGAGTGAGACGCAGGGTAGATAAATATATGCGAGCCGGAAGGGGGGTGAGTGAGTAAGAGGGAGTGAGATGGAGGGGAGAGAAAGACATGGGAAGATGGGGGAAATAGAGGGGGTCGTGAGTTGTGAAATGGGTTAGGGGGAGCTCGGAATACCGCTGACATGGGGGGCCGGATGTAACACTAGTCCTGGGCCTCGGGAAATCTGTCAGCGGCCCTGATCTGCTGCACACCTACATCTATTGAGCTTTAGTTGGTGTTTGTTAGGGGGTGTCACATAGCGTGGAGTTTTGTCCCGGCGCACAGCTGGTACAAATAGGCTTGGGGGGGGAGGTTTGTGGGGGGGAGGGTGCAGGATATTAGGGGTTTGCCAGATAGGCTTCCTTATAAAAGTGAGTTTTCAGAGTTTTTGAATGTCTGAAATCTGGGGGGAGAGTCTGATGTGGAAGCTAATCACGTGGCAGGCTCACCGAGACATGAAACAAACGTGGAGCCTGCTCCATTGCCTTCTTGATTACGTTCACCATGAACATGATCTCCCCTTAGAAGGCGGTCATTTATTACCCTGTAGATGATGGGGTCCTGTCACGGTAGACCATGCTTATTAACACTTTACTATCTGGATCCTTTGATTGAATAAAGCATGAAATATAATAAATTGTATTTATTCACATAAATAACACACACAGCTTGAATTACAAAATGATCACGAATAACACTTACTGAAATGGGGTCAAATGAAATAAAATATCCACAGAACGAAATCCACAGAAATTACGACTCTAGGCTGGAATTCCCACACGTGGGGTTGCTGCACAAAAAGAGCCGTATAACAGTCCTTGGCTAAGGGGGCTAGTGGAAACCCCTGTATTTATGCCAAAAGTAATATTTTCGTTCCCCCCAATGCAGGATTAATTAGCCAATCCTTAGTCCTTGCGAATACTGGAAGCTGGATACAAATCTTTAGTGGCAATGAAATAGTCTCTGTACCACCCGCTGTAGCTTAGATGAATCTTAAACGCAGATGACTCTCAGATGGAACTGACTTTCTAACTGACTTCATGACCTTTCAAAAACTTCACATGTCCTATTTCCATAATGTACAGCCAATCTCTGGTGTTGGAACCAATTATCCCACCTATAGCAAAGGTTTTGCCAGTCACTCCAAAACCTGGCACAAAGCCTTAGTATTGCAACTGAGCATGTGCAACAAAAATGTATTCTTCCCTCCACTGGCCACTTAGCATACCTAGCCAAGCTTACTTCCCAGGAGATCTGCTAAGCATTTCAAAGCCCAGTATTACACACCCTACGTGTCAACAAAAGGTATAACACCTTTAGGACAAATGTCCCTTTGATCTAGTAGCCATAAGCCCCGCTGTGAACAAATGGCTCTCACACCTCTATTTCTTTGAATCTCAAAGATTTCCTGCTAAGCATTTCAAAACCCAGGATTACACACCCTAAGTGTCATCTCCTGTTCTGAACTGAAGGAAGGCGAATCCCCTCCTGTCTAAAATGTTAATTATCTTACTCTTATAACTTTAAAATACCAAAATTATAGAGGGCACTCATTTAATACTGGGGGTGAACGTTAATGCTCAAAAACATAACCACTTTATGTGTTCGTACCTGAGTAATGCCCACACCAAATATCATCGTTGCAGGATGCTCCTAACTAAAGTTAGCTGTCGGCTTTAGAAAATGGAAGCAGGCACACGGTCTTATGCAAAGAATAGGAAGAACAACTCCCACCGGACATGACGTCACCATCCGGGTTGCATCCGGTATTTTTGGAGGCTACGCACCGAGTATCACAGGAAAAAGATAGGTGCAAAACAGCGCTAATAATATATCAAATGAAATTACAAAGTGTATAGGCAGCCAGGTGAATGACTGGTGGTACAACCAGTCAGAGTGACAAAACGAAAAAAAGGGGATAACCGGCGCCAAAAAAGGTTAAATACCAAACCAATGAAAGTGTGACAGTCCAAATGCAGTCCTTGAGATTATGAAATATGATGATTCTCACCTCAGCAGGATATATGTGGAAAAAGAGAAAAGAAAAACAGATAATGGTGCAGTAAATCAACACTGGGGGGGTGGTCAAGGACTAACAATAGGAGACATACAAGACATACAAACGTAAAACACTAGCACGGCCTTTATATTAATAAAAAGCTAATTTATTATGGTGTGGAAGGTGCATAAACCGCATCCGGAGGGGTAAAATTACAACCCTACTCACAAGATGCTGGAAAGGTAAAAGCAACGAACTGGATGCCTGCAGCTTGGCTCTCAAGATGGCGACCGGAGCACTTTGCCTGGCGTCCACACGTGACCGGGATGGAAGACAGATGACTCAGATGACTGGGCCTCTGGGCGGACGTGACGTCTCCTCCGCTGTAGTCCCACCAAAGGCTCACAGGACTCCAGTCTTCCAGTCCTCCTCAGCAACCGCGATACCGCCGCAAATCGGTTGTAGCACTTTGAAGACTGCAGATTTCTCCTTTTGGGACTGCAGACTTCTCCACGACCTGGAACACTCTAATAACTCGAAACTTCCCGACGCGTTTCGTACGCATGCGCGTACTTCTTCAAGGGATGTGCGTGCCTTTTAGTCTCTATGGTATATATACCATCAGTCCAAAGTTCTTATTGGTTAATTGGATAATTAATATTAACCTCATGTAGGGATGATAAACGGCAGCACATAAAAAATGGCCTATGCTAATCAACATACAGAACAAACATAAAACATTAAGGGGCCTATGCAGAGAGCAGCGCTATTTCAAAACTCGCCATTTTTTGGAGAAATTTGCGCAGAAAACAGCAGAAAATGGCGAGTTACGAAAAACGCGCCAATTTTTTTTTTCTATTTCTAAAACTCGCCTCGCGGCTGGCGAGAACCTCCATCTCGCCAGTTTTAAAAATATCCTAATGCAGAGAGGCGCGAACGGCATCTAGCGGCTGTTCGCGCCAATAAAATGGCGCGATTGTCTCCTTTTTGCCTCGCCAGGAAAAGTTGGCAAGAAGCTGCCGCTCGCGGCCATAGGAAAGGAAAAAAAAGGCGCAATTTTTTTTTAACACATTTCTGCAGCGCGCATCTCGCCAATTTAAACTCGCCACACGCATTCATGTAAAACATAGCAGAATTCGCACATTTCTGCATATGGAGAATAAAACTCTCCAAAAAAGCTACTTTTTATTAAACTCGCCAATTTTTAAATTCGCTGCTCTCTGCATAGGCCCCTAAATGGGATAACAAAAAGAAAAAACATTAAGAGAAAACATTAAAAACATTTAAAAGAACATTGAAAATGCATTAAAAATTATTAAAAATGTACAGAGGCAGAACAATGAATTAATGACTTAAAAAAGATGATTATAAAAAGGCTTTGAGTTCAAAGTCGATATTCATTCCTTTCGGGGAGAGAGTTTTTAGTTCATAAATCCAGTAGGCTTCACGTATACTGGCCTGCTGAAGTCTACTCCCCCCTCTGGGATTAACATCAACCTGCTCAATTGCCTGACAGATAAGACCCTTGGGACTTTTATCATGGTACAGAGAAAAGTGATGCGAGACACTATGTGTCACTAAGCCCCTCTTAATGTTGTAGATATGCTCATAGACACGTCTCTGGAACGTTCTCCCTGTTCTGCCCACATATTGTAAGCCACAAGGGCATTGCAATAAATATATAACATACTGTATATGGAGTGGCAGTTAATGAAATTATGTATAGGGTAACTCCTATTGGTGACGTTAGATGTAAATTGTTTAGAATTTTTACTAAAAGAGCATGCTACGCACTTTGCACAGGTGAAGAAACCTTTTAGACTCCCTCCTAGTTTCTGTTTTTTTTGGTTCACCGGACAACTGGGAGCTAGTTTGGATTTCAAGTTATTAGCCTTTGAAAATATAATATTAGCTTTTTTTGGAAGGATGTCTGCCAATACTTCATCTTGTAATAAAATAGGCCAATATTTATTTATAATTTGTTTAATTTTTGGCGCCATCTCATTGTATTGAGTGATGAACGCTACCTGATTGTGACATCTATTTAATGTTTCCTTCTTTTTAGCATCGTACTGAAGTAAAGTGTCCCTATTGATCTCATTAACCTGATTAAAAGCCTCATTTAATTCAAACTCTTGATATTTTCTATTAATGAATTTTTGTTTTAAATCTTCTGCTTGTTTCTTAAAAATCTCATCTTCGTAACAGTTACGTTTAAGACGTACCAGTTGACCCTTTGGGATATTTCCCAGCCACTGCGGATTATGGTGACTATCCGCGCGCACATAGTTATTTGCCTGCACAGGCTTAAAGAAGGTCTTAGTGTGCAATATATCATCTTTGACATATATGTGAAGGTCCAAAAAATCAATGTGTTCAGTACTAAAACTACAAGTGAATTTAAGATTAAGGTGATTCTGATTTAAATATGTGCAAAAATCATTTAAGGAATCCTGAGAGCCTGACCAAATAAAGATCACATCATCAATGTAGCGCCGCCAGAGCACCAGGTTTGCTCCTAGAGGACAGTTGTTCCAGATGAACTCCTCCTCCCAACTGTCCATAAATAAGTTGGCATAACTAGGAGCAAACCTCGTGCCCATAGCGGTACCACATTTCTGAATGTAATAGTGAGAATTAAAAGTGAAATAATTATGTGTCAAAATAAACCAAATACTCTCCATCAAAAAATCCCTCTTAGTGCGTGAATAGCCACTGGAGTGTTCCAGTTTGCGAGACACGGCCTGGCATCCTTGATGATGGTCGATAACTGTGTACAAGGATGTTATATCAGCTGTGGCAAGAATGTAATCGTGCTGCCATTTTAGATCTTTTAAAATTTGTAACGTATGTGTCGTGTCTCGCAAATAGGATCTACCACCAGTGACTAAGGGTTGAAGATGGTGATCTATAAATTGTGAAAGATTTGAAGTGAGGGAAGAGATACCAGAAATAATAGGTCTCCCCGGAGGTACAGTTACATTTTTGTGAATCTTAGGTATAAAGTAAAATAACGGTGTACATGGAAACTGAACAGACAAAAACTTGAACTCATCCTCACATATTGCCCCACTATCTACACCAGAAGTCAACAATTCTCCCAGTTCGGCTTTGAAATGCACCAAAGGGTCACTGTTAAGGGGGAGGTATGTGGTCTCATCTCCCAGTAATCTCATGGACTCTTTTAAATAATATTCTTTGTCCATGACCACAATACCCCCACCCTTATCAGCCGATTTGATGACAATCGAGTCATTATTCTCTAGATTTTGGACTGCCTCTTTTTCTTTAATATTAAAATTATCTTTTTTAATTTTGTATGTTCTACATGAGTTCTCTAAATCTATGCTGACCATCTCTACAAAGGAGCTCACTAGATGTCCTTGCGTGAACTTTGGATAGAACGTGGATGCTTTTTTAAAAATCTTTTCTTGAGGATCAGTAGTGCTGCGTACCTCTTGAATGGGATTAATTTGATTAGTGATTTTATCCCTAGCAAAATATTTTTTCAGGGCGAGTTTGCGGGCAAATTTGTGAACATCTATAAAGAGATTAAAACTATTCGGTCCACAGACTGGAGCAAACTTAAGCCCTTTGTTAAGTACTTTTTTCTCAATATCAGTGAGCTGATACTGACTGATATTGAAGATATTCGGATGCTATTTTTTAGTTTTTACCCGATTTCTACTAGTACCTCCTCTTCTCCCTCGGGTCCTGTCTTTCTTTTTTTGTGGTTTAATGGAGGTTGGATTTCTGATATATGTTTGATTATTTCCACCTCTGGGAAGATGTGATCTCTTTCCTTCCTCCATTCTAAAAAAGAAAAATTTGATTTAATGGCTGGTGTGGGGAGTGGTGTATACGAGATGCTCTCCACATCACTCTCTGATCCTATGTCGGACAGCAATGTATATCTATTGCTGACCGGAATGGGCATTGATTGAGGTAATGTAAGTGCATCATAACGTTCCTTAGCTCTTTTTTGTTGCAGATATAGATTTTTATCATGCAATGGTTGCTTAACCGGAACGAACGGTGTAGGAACTAGTACATTGGTAGAGGGTTTTTTTGGGCCATTATTGGCTCCCTTATGTGTAAATTTGCTCCTATTAACATTGGATTCTTTGGATCCTATCGCTAAATTAGGTTTCTTATTGTCTACCTTCGTGACATTAATCTCTTTGGATTTCTTTGCCCAATCTCTCTGACAACCAGTGTCATAATCTTGTTTGTCCCTGAAAAATTTTTGTTGTTTGATTTGAACTATCTCTAATTCTGCCTGATCTAGCCTTTTCTTAATTGTCGGTTCTAAAGCGAGCAACTCTTTGTTGTCTTTATAAGGATCTAATTGGATCTTCATATCTAATATATGATCGTCCAATTCAGCTAGGGTTTTTCTCCGCTGATGCACCAAAAGCTTCATGAGAGAGAACGAGCACTGGTCTAGTGTTTCATTCCATTCCCTCATGAAGCCCTCATTGTGCGCATCACCGGTAGGTTTTTTGCGAACCCTAAGCCCCCTAGGGATACGGTGATTTTCCAAATACTTGCTCAGTGTGGTGGCTTCCCACCATTGTTTGCTTTCTAGCATAAGTGTTTTCTCTAACTGAGCAAGTATTGGTTGAAAATCTTCAGTCACACTTTCTATACATTGGACTGAGCTTGGGTCACTAAAGATGTTATCAACATTGACATTATGACGAGATCTCATGAATAGAGAACTCATGATTACACTTAGTATGAACAATTAAAATATAAATATATAAAAAACAGCAGCTAACACCAAATGTACAACACAAAGCAATCACAGAAAAAAGATAGGTGCAAAACAGCGCTAATAATATATCAAATGAAATTACAAAGTGTATAGGCAGCCAGGTGAATGACTGGTGGTACAACCAGTCAGAGTGACAAAACGAAAAAAAGGGGATAACCGGCGCCAAAAAAGGTTAAATACCAAACCAATGAAAGTGTGACAGTCCAAATTCAGTCCTTGAGATTATGAAATATGATGATTCTCACCTCAGCAGGATATATGTGGAAAAAGAGAAAAGAAAAACAGATAATGGTGCTGTAAATCAACACTGGGGGGGTGGACAAGGACTAACAATAGGAGACATACAAGACATACAAACGTAAAACACTAGCACGGCCTTTATATTAATAAAAAGCAAATTTATTATGGTGTGGAAGGTGCATAAACCGCATCCGGAGGGGTAAAATTACAACCCTACTCACAAGATGCTACTCTTTGACAAAGCCCTAAGTGGGTGAAACGCGTTAGAGCTGCAGGGGGGCCGTCCCTCCTCTTTTATCCATGGATTAATTAATAAAGATTTTTTTGTAGCACAGTTCAGCCTTTACTACCTTTTTTTGCGTAGCAGTGCCCGCTGTTTCTCCCCTCCGGTGGGAGTTGTTCTTCCTGCTTAACTATACAGCTAGAAGCACGCAAGTCCGGATGGATTCAAGACTTCAGTAAGTAATTTTATTACTTCATTACCACGTTGGAGCTTCCCCAGGTGAACTGGTTTTTACAGTGCGGGACTTTATGTATGGGGTCCGGGTGGGTTCAAGAACTTCCCCCGGTCAACCCTTCTGTGTCAGCGCCAGACCACTTCCCAACTAGGGGTTAATTCATCAAAATAAGCTCAACTTTATTATGCTTCTGAATCCCAATATCCAGATGCAGCAAAAATATTTAAACAGTTAATTATGTACTGTTGGATTGTATGCTCTGCAGCACCTGTCAATTGAGGGGACCGTGTGCCTCAATGTTCTCTCATTATGCAAAGAATATTTAATGTGCCACAAGAAGGGATCAAGGAGAGGGCTAGGAAAATGTGTAGGCTGGTAGCCCTCTCCTTGCTAAAGGCAGTTCCCTGCCAAAACGTTGGACACTCTTGTGGCACATTAAATATTCTTTGCATAAGACCATGTGCCAGCTTCCATTTTCTACACTGTTTCTACTGGCCGGGGGCAACAAGGGCAACTACAGGTAATAGGGGAACCCTTCCAGGGAGTAGCTATGGACATGATCCCTAGCTTGACCGGCAAGCGTTACATCCTCACTTTGGTGGGTAACAAAGGCTTTGATTGTGATTATTTCTAGAGTAGGATTTCCCAGTGAGATTCAACTGATCAAGGGTCACAATTCATGTCAGAATTGTTAGTGTCTCTGGGATTCATGTGGGGTGAAGCACCAGCGCACGACCCCTTACCTCCCCCAGACAAACAGATTATGTGAGAGGTTCAATGGTACCCTGAAGCAGATGATTTGAGCTTTTAGAGAGGCTGAAGGAAAAGTCTGGGTGATTCATTTGCAGCACTTGCATTTTGCATACCAAGAGGTACCGCAAGAATCTACTGGGTTCTCTCCCTTCAAGCTTTTATATGGTCGCTGGGTACGGGGACCTCTTGACTTATTCCGTGAGGGATGGGAAGGGGAGACTACCACTATTGATGCTTCTGTGCTGAAGTATGTGGTAGTTCACAGAGACCAGTCAGAAATACTTATGGGGTTGGCACAGAATAATCTCAAGGAGGCTCAGACCAAGCAGAAGACTTTGTATGATCAGAATGCCCATAGCAGAGAATTCATCCCTTGGCAGCAAGTGCTTGTTCTGAAGCCCACTTGTCAGAACAAATTGATGGCTGCCTGCTCTGGTCCATATACGGTAATCAGAAGGATGAATGAGTGCAATATTGTTGAGCAGCTAGATGGAGAGACAGGGAGAAATAAGACTTATCATGTAAATATGCTTAAGGAATATTTCAGAGTGCCATCACTGATGCCACAATCTGTAGCCCACCGATGGGGGACCAGGCGAACAATGCTCTGCCTGACCTCCTAGGAGAGCCTAGACCGGGGGTCAGAGTAGAGCAGGTAGAGATAGGGTCCCAGCTCAGTGTTGAGCAGAGGGCACAGGCAAAGACTATGTTGGAGCAGCATAGGGTCCTGTTCACAGATAAGTCAGATAGGACACATATCAGGGACCATCCAGTGGACACTGGTGATCAGAGACTTCTGCATAAGCATGCCTAACGTGTATCAGCAGAGGACAGTATAGAAAGGGAGGTAGAGGTGATGCTGGCCCTAGGGGTAATTATACCATCTCCAAGACCCTGGGCTTGTCCGGTAGTCCTGGTACCTAAGAAGGTGAAAGTTCAGAAGCGCTCAAATGCCAGATATAAAGTTCAATAAGTCCAAAAACCACCATCCAAGGAAAATAACATCAGAGTAAATAAATGTGTGAAAAAAAATTAAGCCAACAATTATGGGTAAAAGCCTCCTGAAGACAAGTAGTGGAAGGCAATAAAAGCCCCCACCAGCTATCTCATTGGGGGTTAACCCTGTAGCAATAAAACAATTACTCACAATTCCTGGTACGGCTGGATGGATATGCTGCTTCCAGAGTAAAGTATTCAATATGCAGAAGATGTGAGGAGCGCACAATCCGGTAGGAGCAAAGGGAGGACACAGATAACAAAAGTACAAATTTATTGAGTCATCAAGACATTAAAATCCAACGCGTTTCGAACGTGTTAGCGTTCTTTAATGTCTTGATGACTCAATAAATTTGTACTTTTGTTATCTGGGTCCTCCCTTTGCTCCTACCGGATTGTGCGCTCCTCACATCTTCTGCATACTGGTACCTAAGAAGGATGAAATCACTCGGTTCTGTGTGGACTACCGGCAGCTCAATGCTCAAATGGTTTTAGATGCATATCCCTTGCCCCAAATGGAGGAGCTCCTAGATGAGCTTGTGGGTGCAAAGTATTTGACCACCATGGATTTGTCTAAAGGTTATTGGCAAATCCCTCTGACTGAGGAGGCTAGGGAGAAGTCAGCATTCATTACTGCAACTGGCCTGTATGAGTTTTTAGTGATGCTATTTGGGATGAAGAATGCCCCGAGTACCTTCCAACTCCTGGTCAATAGGTTACTGGAAGAGGTGCAGGGGTTACGCAAGGGCATACCTGTATGATATTACTGTGTTCAGTAATTCATGGAAAACTCACTCAGTTCATGTAGCAGTGGTGCTAAGTAGAATCAGGGAAGCAGGGCTGACACTGAAACCTACAACGTGTCTGGTGGGTATGGCAGAAGTATTGTACTTATGGCACAGAGTAGGTGGTGGGCACCTTAAACCAGAACCAGCAAAGGTAGAAGCGATATTTCGGTGGCCTGTTCTTAGGACCAAAAAGCTTTTATAGGCACCGTTAGCTACTATAGGAAGTTTGTTCCCCAGTATAGTGCCATTGCTAAACTCTTGACTGACGACTCAGAAACGACTCTCGGTTCTGGTAGCCTGGTCTCCCACTTGTAAAGGTGCCTTCCAAGCATTGAAGACAGCACTGGCTAGTGCTCCTATCCTGGCTGCACCAGATTACACAAAGAAGATTCTTGTGCAGACCGATGTCTATGACTATGGTATAGGTGCTGTACACAGTCTGGTGGTCTAGGAAGGGGGTGAACATCCTGTGGTATACCTGATAGGGAAACTGCTACCCAGAGAAGTGGGTAGGTAAGGGAAGTTTCCTAATTGGGTGCTCTTAATACATCCTGGTTAGCTGTGAATTCCTCGATTAACATAAAGTGAGCAGGGTTGCCATCCCCATAGGCACTAATAATGCAATTCTTTAGTTCCCAACTTAGAGAAAATAATATGAACAACGTGTTCCAACTTGCAGGGAAAAGTCTTCTAACCTGTCCAGTGAGTTGCTGCTCCACCCGGTGGTCCCTCTCTGGGCGGGCTTCCAAATCTCCCGTGGCTTTACGTATAATATAGTGTAAACTCACACTTTCAGCTCGATATCCTGTATGCTTCTTTAGTTGGGGTGAAGGGTGGACCCTGCTCTGTAGCGTGATCTGTCCCAGTAGAAAAGTCCAAAGTAGAGTAGTGGGAAAACGAGCACTGCAGACAGGATCAGGCTGGAGGCAAGGTGCAATTCAAAAGACTTTATTGCGGCATACAAGCCAAGTTAAAATGACATGAGGGAGATCCTCTGATGCATTTCGTCCTCTTGGGGACTTTAACAAAGAATGATCTGTTGTAACCGGACATTGCACGCAGGGAGGAAGGGCTATAAAAAGCAATGTCAGGTTACAACAGATCACTCTTTGATAAAGTCCCCAAGAGGACGAAACGCGTCAGAGGATCTCCCTCATGTCATTTTAACTTGGCTTGTATGCCGCAATAAAGTCTTTTGAATTGCACCTTGCCTCCAGCCTGATCCTGTCTGCAGTGCTCGTTTTCCCATTACTCTACTTTACCCAGAGAAGTGGCTTATGCCACAATTGAAAAATAATGCCTGGCCATTGTTTGGGCTCTACGGAAATGACAGCCCTATCTGTATGGCAGGTAATTTACTGTGATCACAGATCACAACCCGCTATGCTGGCTATAAAGGGTGTCGGGGGAGAAGGACAAACTGCTTCGCTGGAGTCTTGCATTGCAGGAATTTGACTTTACCATTCAACACAAGTAAGGCAGTGTCATGGGAGACCAGGTCTCACCCCACATTAATACCCAGATTCTGGATTGAGCACAACAAGGGGGGTAAAATAAATGCTAATTTATTCCCTTTTAAGACAGACACACAACTCTTCACAAATAAACTGGATAAACACTTACTGGGATGGGGAAACAAAATAAAATGTCCACGAAACGAATGACTTGCAAACAAAGTCTCTGGGCACCCCTGAACGCATGAGAGTGGGTGCTCGAATTGAACCGTGCGACAGTCCTTGGCCAGGGGCACAAGTTGCCACCCCTATATCTCCAACGAAGGAAATATATTTATTCAGTCCATACAGGATTTGTTCTGGAACCCTTAGCTAAACGAATTCTGGAAGAAGGGCATGATCCTTGGTTACGATATTGTTGACCCCTCACACTCCGGAACCGTTGACGCTGTAACTTGGACGAATCTTTATGAATCTCAGGTGGAACTAACTGGGACTGGACTGCAGGCATCTTTATATTGTTAAGGGTCATATCTCTAACATACACAGCAATCCTCCCATGGGAACAACTTTTCACACCTATCCCAGACTTGCCAGGAGTTCATAGAATGGGCAGAAGTTGCTTCCCAGTCTGCTAAGAGCATGTGCTAACATGACATCTAAGCTGCTTAGCATACCGGGCCCAACCTCTTACCTGGCGATAGTTAGTCTGGAGTTTGGCTACCGTTTGTTAATAGCCCATACTTTGCACCAGTATCTGGTGCCTTGCAATATTCCGTCCACCCTGACATCTAGGGTCTCTGAGGCTTTTCAACTCCGGACTTCTCTAGACACTGGGCCAGCAACTTAGCAGGGTGCCCTTTGAAGTACGGAGATGAAAAATCCCTCAGCTCTTGCAACCTTAACATATGAACATGTTAATGGATTCATTGCCGGGCTGACAGGAAAGGGTTCCTGTCTTTACATTTTAAAACACCACTGAAACACATTTTATTTTTATATGTGGTTTCAGTATGCGTGTGTAAGGAATCCGCTCCGCGGTTAATGGTTTGCCTTACCTTGCAGACCTGTGCAGTCCTGGAACACTTCTCCTGTTATTTACTGTAGCCTGGATTCACTCACCAAAGCAATACTGCCACACACTCCCTCTGGTATCTACTGCAGCTGTGCAACCTATCACTGCAATCCAGCCTTGTATTCACTCATTGGAGCAGTACCTTCACACCCCCTCCGGGGATTGGTCCGCTGGCCTTTAAGTACTGCTTTCCCACAATGCTCCCCGCCGAGCATAGTCCTTTCCGGATGTCACTTACTGTTCTGCCACAAGCTTCCACTTGTTATCCTTCCTGTCTCCTGTGCTGAAGCGGAGGTTTCCCCTGCGTTCTTCAGCTTCCTGTTCTCCTGTGCTGAAGCGGAGGTTTCCCCTGCGTTCTTCAGCTTCCTGGTTTCCTGCACTGAAGCGGAGGTTTCCCCTGTGTTCTTCAGCTTCCTGGTTCCTGGAGCCTGCTGCTCTTTCCCTAATGCAGAGGCCGTGTCCTGGTTCCTGCGCTGTACGGAGGATTCCCCAGCCCGCTCAGGACTCTTGCGTTGTTGCACTGGTTTCCCAGTGTAGCTAGGCGGTGTGTTACTCTGGTCTGCCTACCACCTCCTGTGACCAGTACCATGGGCTATGGTCGCCGCACGCGCAGAGGCCAACCCCGCGCTCCTAAGCTGAAGCGGGGCTCTCCTGACTACCTGTTGCCGAACTCCTGCTTGAACAACGTTTACCCTGATGTCTCCTGTCCTGACCTTGGCTTGTACAACGACGATGCTGTCTTCTCCTATCCTGATCCTGCTACGTACGACTACGATCTGCGCAATCTGGATCAGCCTGCGCGGTCTAAGGTCGGTGCTTTTATAACCCTACCTCAGCCACGCGGTCCGACCCAGGTTTGTGGCGAGCACAACCGTGACAGTATGCTCGGCCCCACAAACTCGGACCCCGCTGAGGTGAGGGTTGGTACGTTTTTTTTCTGAAATCCTGTCCTGACCTGTAGACCAGTCCCAGTATCAAGACTGATATCTGTGCGATATACTACCCCTGATGGAGGATCCATGTATGTTTGATGGTTTAACTCCTTTGCAAAAGAAATGCCGTAATGATCTCATTAGTAAGTAGGGTGACCAGGCGTCCCGGTTTTGCCGGGACAGTACCGTTTTTTTCTGTGCTGTCCCGCCTGTCAGTCCGTCCCAGCAATGTCCCGGTTTTTCTCCCTGGTCCCGTTTGTTTTGTACTGTAGATGCGGTGCGCGGTGGCGGCGAGGATGCGGCAGCCGGGCCGGTAAGTATTTTTTTGAATTTCAGGGGGTTGGGCTTCTAATATGACGGGCTGCAGGTGATTCGCTGGAGGATGCCGGGGGCGGTGCTTTCTCCACTTCCTACCACGATCCCTGCGCCCCGTGCGGGCAGGGAGGTGGGAGTGGGGACAGCCGTTGGCTGTTTGGCGCTTCCCCCCCCTCTGCCTCCGTTCCCTGTGGCTGCTGCTGCCCGAGGTAGAGAGGTAGGCGTGGGGGGGAGCAGGGTTGGCGGATGGCTGGAGGCGTGCACACTTTCCCTCCCTCGCGTGCGCATGGGGACAGTGCGGGGTTGCTGTTGGGAAACTCCCTGCTTCTGTCCAGGCGCGCAGCCTTATCCCGATAGGTGGGAGAGAGCGAAGCCAGGTCTGGCGGGCGGGTTCTCCCCCCCCATCCGGTCCACGGGCTCGGCGAGCAGTGACTTCCGTCGCTGGCAGGCGGTGCAGGGGGAAGCGGTATGTATCAGTGTGTGTGTGTATAGGTGTATCTGTGTGTATCTGTGTGTGTGTGTGTGTGTGTTTGTATCAGCGTGTGTGTGTGTGTGTATCAGTGTATCAGTTGGTGGGTGTGGGTGTGTGTATCAGTGTATATGTGTGTGTGTATCAGTGTGTGTATGTGTGTGTGTGTGTGTGTATCAGTGTGTGTGTGTGTATCAGTGTGTGTGTGTGTATCTTTGTGTGTGTGTATCTGTGTGTGTGTGTGTGGGTGTGGGTGTCAGTGGGTGGGTGTCAGTGTGTGTGGGTGTCAGTGTGTGTGTGTGTGTGTGTCAGTGGGTGTGTGTGTATCAGTGGGTGTGTGTGTGTGTGTGTATCAGTGGGTGGGTGGGTGTGTATCAGTGGGTGTGTGTGTGTATCAGTGTGTGTGTGTATCTTTGTGTATCTTTGTGTGTGTGTGGGTGTGTGTGTCAGTGGGTGTGTGTCAGTGTGTGTGTGTGTGTGTGTGTCAGTGGGTGTGTGTGTATCAGTGGGTGTGTGTGTGTGTGTGTGTATCAGTGGGTGGGTGGGTGTGTATCAGTGGGTGTGTGTGTGTATCAGTGTGTGTGTATCTTTGTGTGTGTGTATCTGTGTGTGTATCTGTGTGTGTGTGTGTGGGTGTGTGTGTCAGTGGGTGTGTGTCAGTGGGTGTGGGTGTCAGTGTGTGTGTGTGTGTGTGTGTCAGTGGGTGTATGTGTATCAGTGGGTGTGTGTGTGTGTATCAGTGGGTGGGTGTGTGTGTATCAGTGGGTGCGTGTGTGTGGGTATATCAGTGGGTGTATCAGTGGGTGTATCAGTGGCTGTATCAGTGGGTGTATCAGTGGGTGTGTCTACCTCTCCCTCTCCCCCTGTCTCCCTCTCCCTGTCTCCCTCTCTCTCCCTCTCTCCCTCTCTCCCTCTCTCCCTCTCTCCCTGTCTCCCTCTCCCCCTCTCTCCCTGTCTCCCTCACCCCCTCTCTCCCTGTCTCCCTCTCTCCCTGTCTCCCTCTCCCCCTCTCTCTCTCTCCCCCTCTCTCCCTGTCTCCCTCTCCCCTCCCTCCCTGTCTCCCTCACCCTCCCTATCTCCCTCACCCTCCCTGTCTCCCTCACCCTCCCTGCCTCCCTCACGCTCCCTGTCTCCCTCACCCTCCCTGTCTACCTCACCCTCCCTCTCTCCCTCACCCTCTATGTCTTATCTTAATTGCCGTATACCTACACCGAAGTAACCTATCCTGCTTTCTTCCAGATCTGACTCAAGTTTCACACGGGAGACATCGGAAGATAGGTAGGGAACACCTCCCCTCCAGTATAATACCTTGAGGGACTGCGGCTCAGATAAGATCCCAGGCGGGATTGCTGCTTTAGAAATTGTGAAGAGTGGGCGTCCTGACACTGGTTATGGGGTTCAGAATCATTCACATCTGGCTTTTTTGTTGTTGTTCGATTAGTGAGGTCATCCGACACACACACACACACACACACACACACACACACACACATACACACACACACACACACGCACGCACGCGTAACTATGTAACAAGGACTAATGGTAGTAAAGTATAAGTGTAATTCAATAAATAAACTGTTATGTAAAAAAAAAAAATGTGTCCCGGTTTTTCATTTTCAAAATCTGGTCACCCTATTAGTAAGGCTTCCTGCCTCAGAGACTTAAAACAGTATTTTGCCACTTGTGTTCTCTCCCCTGATTCCCCTTCTCCCTGGGATAAGGTGAATCCTGTGAAACTGGCCAACGCCCGTATGACTCTCAATGCCCTGGCTTTGTCATTGGACATTCACGTAGTACAATCGGACCCTTTCGTCATGTTGGCTCACGCTCAGGACACGCTGCATGTACTTTCCTTGGCATTGGACATTTGCTTGTTAAAACAGGATCGCCTCCTGGCCGCCTACGCTGCCGTTTGGCAGTTCCCCTCTGCTGCCAATCCTGTCGCTAAACCGGGGGACGTATCTCCCTCTCCGGGAGATGACCAAACGGACCCATTAGCAATATCTCCTAACGTAGTAACTGCCACGGTCCCTAGCCCTGATTGTATGCCCGGGTTCCCTGACTCCAATGTTATGTCTACATTAACCCCTGCCAATCAGGTCTGTGAGGCTCCCCTGGAGTATACGTATGTTTCTCTAACCAACACTAAGGTTCCAGTATCAGAGAATAAGTCCCTTAGTTCCTCTATTTATAACTCTGAATCCCTCTCTCCAGGTCTTGAGGGTTTTCCAGCTTTAACCCCTGCTAGACAGTCCTGTGCGCTTTCCCTGTCAGAGAAAGAATCCCTAAGTTCTGTTCCCAGGGTCAATTCTGTATTAACCCCTGTGGGGCAGCTCTCTGAGTCTCCTTTGATAATTCCCTGTTCTCTGCCAGCCATGGTCATGCCCCTAGCTCCAGAGGAGAGATCCCTTGTCTCCCCCAATTCAGAGAGAAGACTTCCTATGTTCTAATCTCAGGTACTGTCTGCATTAACCCCTGTAAATTCTGGCAGCCTCCAAGTTAATGCCTTCGTTCTAGCCTCAGAGGGTGAGTCCCCAAGTCAGACAGCAGAGGTTGCATTGAAGGATTCCCTTAACCTTACGGATTCCTTAGAAATTCTTTGCTATAAATCCCCTGCTTCAGCTCAAGTTTCCGCAGTCTCGCCTCCGGAGACTTCGGCTAAAGTTCTGGTTCCTGTAAAATGTATTCAGGAATCAGGTTTTTCCCTAAGCTTGGTCGCAGAGTTCCTTCTCCCGGGTATTTCACTGAACCAGTCTGTCGTCCAGAGAGCGGTGATCCCTGCTTCAGCGCATAGTCCCCACATTGTGGAATCTGCAATCATTTCTGGTTTCCCAGACATTCCTTACCAAATACCTACTTCTGAGACCAGTACAGTTATGATTAACCCCCGTGTACTGTCTGTGTTCTCCTCTTCTCTAAGCTTAGGGTTAAAAGCATACAGTGGTCTGTATGTCCCTCCTGGGGTTGATGTTGTGTTCCCAGGAATGTTTGCTGACACACGGCTTTTTCTCAAAAGTGACGCTTTTACATATATACTAGTAAGAAGCCTGCACACAGTTTCTCCTCCCGCTGTATTGTGTCTTACTGGTCCTGAGACTCTGAGAAGTAATAACCCCCCTTCAGATTCTGAATCTCTTCCTACAATGGTTTTCCTGGCCGGGGGTTCCCCTGATTTCTCTGCCCAGGCCAATCCTCCAGGGATCAGCATATCTGTGGTTACTTCCTTAGTACTGTCTGAGACCATCCTGCCTCTATTACAAGTCCTGGGGTTTAAATCTGAGCTATTTAGTTTTCCTGCCCTTGCTAAAACTCAGTCCCTCAGTACTGCGTCTAAATATGCCCCAGCAACCATTGGGTTACTCTGGGAAAAAATTAAAGCTCCTGTCTTAAAGGGTATTTTTTCACACATGTCCAGCAAGTCTACAACCTCAGTAATTGATTCTAAGTCACTTATCAATACATCGGATTTTTTCATTAGTCAAACCCAGACACCCTCACTACTGGCTAGGAGTCCTGCTATCAGAATTTTTGCACTAGAAGACACACCTATTCATGTTTTTGTCAGGTTAAGTACCCCTGTGGTTAGGGTCCTTGCAGTTTCGGAAAAGACTCCTTATGCTCCTAAGGTGTCTGTCATTAAGAGTTTTCTTAGTTCCTACGTGCTGCTTGTTGTCTCTCAGGTCCCTGTCACTGAGGTACAGACTTCAGCTTCTGATGTTAGCTTCCCTCCCGCCACTACCCTGGCTCTGCCTTTTTCTCAAGCTCCTAATATGAAAATCTCAAAGCCTATTCCTGAGTCCCAGACAATACTATCTCCCACTGAGGATTTCCCAGTATTTGAGAGCTCCACTGTGGATTGCTTCTCTGCCCCTGCTAAACCATGGTTTTCTCCCTCGGAAACTTCTGTTGTCCCTGTTATTTCCTCTCAGTTGGAAATCCTCTGAATGTATCCCAAGATTTCGGTCTCTATGCCTGGTTTACTGCTTGCCTTGTCACCTTCCATACCTATACCGGGAGATGCTTCCACCCACCCTATACCCTCACTAACCATTACCTGGGAGACTTCTGGAGGAAAAGTCCCTTGCAAATTCCAACATACAGTGGTCAGCCAAGTCTTTGTCTGTCCCGAGGGTCGCCCTGGTATATTCAATAAACTATCTATACCACTTATCCTGAAGTCTGGTTCCTTTACTAAAGACTGGGCTTCCAGTGAGGGTTCTTCTGCCATTTTTGCTCCGGAACTCTCTGGTTCTTCACGGTCCTGGATTCCCAAGCCATTTCGCGGGGCGAGCCACGCACCAATGAGGTTTCTTCTACCACTCTCATATCCTAGAACAGTACTCACCAAGGAACTGCTTGTTTACGGATCCCCTTTCCACCAAAAGAGCTTTAGGAACAACTCGATGTCCCCGAGACCCATGGATGGTCCTGTCTGGCCGCAGTTCTCACCGGGGGGTGGGGGTACACTATGGAGTAACCACGAGTCTCTGGACCACGACTCTACCCTCAATCCTAGACGGTTCAGGAACAATTCCTGGTCCTCCAACTCTATGGGTGGTCCTATTCGCCCGGAGGTCTCTCGTGAAGGGGGGGGTACTGTAAGGAATCCACTCTGTGGTTTACAGTTTGCCTTACCTTGCAGACCTGTGCAGTCCTGGAACACTTCTCCTGTTATTTACTGCAGCCTGGATTCACTCACCAAAGCAATACTGCCACACACTCCCTCTGGTATCTACTACAGCTGTGCAACCTATCACTGCAATCCAGCCTTGTATTCACTCATTGGAGCAGTACCTTCACACCCCCTCCGGGGATTGGCCCGCTGGCCTTTAAGTACTGCTTTCCCACAATGCTCCCCGCCGAGCATAGTCCTTTCCGGATATCACTTACTGTTCTGCCACAAGCTTCCGCTTGTTATCCTTCCTGTCTCCTGTGCTGAAGCGGAGGTTTCCCCTGCGTTCTTCAGCTTCCTGTTCTCCTGTGCTGAAGCGGAGGTTTCCCCTGCGTTCTTCAGCTTCCTGGTTTCCTGCACTGAAGCAGAGGTTTCCCCTGCGTTCTTCAGCTTCCTGTTTCCTGCACTGAAGCGGAGGTTTCCCTTGCGTTCTTCAGCTTCCTGGTTTCCTGCACTGAAGCGGAGGTTTCCCCTGCGTTCTTCAGCTTCCTGGTTTCCTGCACTGAAGCGGAGGTTTCCCCTGCGTTCTTCAGCTTCCTGGTTTCCTGCACTGAAGCGGAGGTTTCCCCTGTGTTCTTCAGCTTCCTGGTTCCTGGGACCTGCTGCTCTTTCCCTAATGCAGAGGCCGTGTCCTGGTTCCTGCGCTGTACGGAGGATTCCCCAGCCCGCTCAGGACTCTTGCGTTGTTGCACTGGTTTCCCAGTGTAGCTAGGTGGTGTGTTACTCTGGTCTGCCTACCACCTCCTGTGACCAGTACCATGGGCCATGGTCGCCGCACACGCAGAGGCCAACCCCGTGCTCCTAAGCTGAAGCGGGGCTCTCCTGACTACCTGTTGCCGAACTCCTGCTTGAACAACGTTTACCCTGATGTCTCCTGTCCTGACCTTGGCTTGTACAATGACGATGCTGTCTTCTCCTATCCTGATCCTGCTACATACGACTACGAACTGCGCAATCCGGATCAGCCTGCGCGGTCTAAGGTCGGTGCTTTTACAACCCTACCTCAGCCACGCGGTCCGACCCAGGTTTGTGGCGAGCACAACCGTGACAGCGTGTGTAATAAAAAAACGATATGTATGTGAATGTTACACCCTCCACTAACTCTGTTCCAAAAATTAGAGTGCTAGCTCTTTCCTAGCGCAAGTTAGCCACTTAATTGAATAGGAACTGTTATGCGGGTTGCGGTTTGACCTATAATCGTTCTGGGTTACGAGCCGGCATACAATGTATCCGTGCTGGCTCTGATCAGTAACAGCAGACGCACTTCACCAATTCACTTTAAGTGGATAACAAGACGGCTGGATACATTGTTGCGTGCAGGCACTTCAACTTAGACCGCAGACCACTTATCCAGTTGAGTTTGTGGTTCAGACGTCTGCAGTCTAGGAAGTGATACACAGCTTCAAGGTAGCCGCTGCCCTCAGACACGCTTATGTAATTAACGCTTGATACAGCGCAAGAAGCTCCCCCTTGTGTCACGAACACAATTTGCACATCTAACATACATTAATAGGACTGCAGCTAGTTTCTGGGCTGCAAAACAGGAACATTACAGATAGTGTATAGGGGAAACATGGCATTGTGTTGACCATACAATTACCCCTTCAGTCCCAACAAGGTTTAGGGTTAACCAGTCGGGCATAATACCTTTATTATTGGCCTGGTTAACCCCTTCACCGCCACAGGCAGTGAGCATGATAAGGCTGGTGGACTCTCCTGACAGGACATTTCTTGTGAGCCAAAGACCTCAAGAAGTGCCAGGCTTGTGGAGCCGCTGGACGTGGTGACTGCCACAGAGCCTTCATTTGTGGGGGGAGGTGTGACAGTAAAGGGGTAACCAGGCTCACAATAAAGGTTTCAGCCCATTTCATTACCTCTGATCCATGTATTTTGGTTCAGGAGTGATATCTCTTGAGCCCAGTGATTGTACATACATTCTGTAAAAATGTGCAATAAAGAATGTTTGTGTTTTTACCTTTCCAGGTGTGCCAGCAAGCAGAGATTGCTAGGCTATGAGTTTCATGGTGGGTTTTGCAGAAAAAGTCTTGTCAGAATGTGCCTAGCAAGTCGGGGCCAAGAGTCGCTGGATACCCCAAAAATATACCCGGGAATAAGGTCGGAATCCCGGATACATATAGGCACATTGCTCTGGTCAAAATTCCTCCTTCAGAACAGTTACGTGACTCACAGCCTGGTTTCCCTGCTTCAGCACAGACCAGAAAGGTAAATGGGGCATAGGGATGTGAGGTTTACCTGAACATGCCAAGGGGTCCCTAGGTTAAGGGGGAAACCCAATAAATACCCAGACCCCCCAGAACCTATATAGGGGTTCTGGGGTACTCCAACCATTCATAAGGTTGTGAGGTATTTTTATGTCTATTTTTAATGTGTGTGGGAAATATGTCTAGTAGGAATAAAGGTGCAACTTCTTATTCTATTCCTCATACCAGGAGACTTAGAAAGTTTAAAGTGTATATTTGTATTAAAAAGTGTGTTTTGAATGTCACATGCTTATGCACAGTAGTATGAGCTGGGCCTTTCAGATCCAAAGTTTGAGAGACCATTTGGCTACCAAGCTTGGTGCCAGCAAGTCTCCTTAGACTCTGGACATGAAAGCCTCAGTGGTTGCCAAGGTGTGAAAGCAATTTGGATACCGGAGTTAGGCTCAAGTACTCACGTCCTTGGGGGAATGGAAGTCATCGGACCACCATTTGCCCCAACCCAGACTTTGAGGAGACTAACTCAGCAGGTGGCTTCTGAATACCAAGTGGCAGAGGTGCAATGTTGGCGCATGCCTTCGTCAGATTCTGAATCCCCGCTTGCCTGGCTTCAGTAGACTGACAGCGCTCTGAATGGCTGGTAAGAATGTTCCCACACTCGGATTTCATGAATGACCTGAGAAATACTATAATAATCCCTCAGGCAATCCAGACAGCAGACTCTCAGCGCCAGAACAGCAATGGCAAATTTGAAACATTTAAAAGGTGCTCCGACAGATATAGCAAAGACACCGGCTTCAGAAATACGAGGTGAAATATTTTCTAAGTCCCGACTTTTGCGGCCAAGTTCTGAAAACCGAACATAGCCATAGCGGCTAGGTTTGCAAGTCGATTTTAGTTCCAGGACCTTTGGAACTAACTACTTCTGAAAACCGAACATAGCCATAGCGGCTAGGTTTGCAAGTCGATTTTAGTTCCAGGACCTTTGGAACTAACTACCAGTGAAGTGATTTCAAGTCTACCGGAGGTGAAGGAGCGGTGGAACCTGGAACTTCATGCGGATTTGAGTTCCAGGAGATTCGGGCTAAGTCCCAGTCAATTAAAGACTCTTGTATTTCATTCTATTTTAGTTAGGAATTTTTGGCCCAGGTCCCAAGTAAGTGTGTCTCATCTTATGTAGTTTGTGTTCCACTGTGTGTGCCTTTTCATGCAAATGCATTTTCAATTTATTTCACTTATCTTGTTTTTCTCAATGTATGATCCAGAATAAAAGGTGTAAATGCCTGGTCTCCCATGACAGTGACACAGGAAAAATCTTTTTTTGTATTTAATAAGCCATCATTAGTCAAACACAAAAACACAAATAGCAGATATGCATTAATTCAGAGTTCCCAAAATACAAATAAATAACAGTTACTTTAAGGGAGATTTCATCTTTTTGAAGGGAGCAAATGACACTATTAAGAGTTTTTTTAAACCAGTGCGTGGGACTGACCCTTGAACGCAGGAGTGGTCAACTCTAGCCATCTAGCCCCTCCCAACAGGTCATGTTTTCAAAATATCCCAGCTTCAGCACAGGTTGCTCAATCAGAACCTCAGTCGACTCCTCCAGTCTTCGACTGAGCCTCTGATTGAGTCACCTGTGCTAAAGCAGAGCCGGATTTAGCCACCTGTACTGAATCTGGGATATCCTGAAAACATGACTTGTTGGGGGGGGGGGGGGGGGGCTGGTGGACTGAAGTTGAGACCCTGCTTTAATGAACCGTCATTTATTGACTACAGTTTCAGAATCCCATGGATCTCTTCTTCAGAAGATCTTTGCACCAGTATCATAGATCTTCCATTTACTCCAGGTTATCAAACATCCTTTGTTCGACAATAAAACTGGGGCGCATGATGTCCTCCTGGTGAAGCTCTCCACCCCTGCTGTATATAACGACCGCGTGTCCCCTGTGTGCCTCAAAGCTTCAAGTGATGACTTCTCAGCTGGCTTTAAATGTGTCACCAGTGGATGGGGCAAGATCAATGCAACCAGTAAGACAGACCGTAATATGGAGCATTCAGTTGGATAACTTGCAATATTATCCTCTACACTCTGATTCAATGTCCCAAGCTGGAGAAGAGTTGAACCAACATCTTCTCCAGCACATGGAAACGACTTCAGAGCATTGTGCTGTACATGTCTTGGGCCCTGGCACCTAGAGCCCGTGATGTTCTAGGTATGTCATGGGTACTTGCTCGTTTTGTAGCGGTGATCGGCACAACTGCTTTAACCATTAGCGTGCCGAATATCCAGCGGGGCACCGGAGTACAACTGGCGCTCTGGCACTTCCCGGTCATGTGATTGCTCCAGGGGAGAAAAATCGTATGACGCAACCCAGCCCGGATTGCCGGAAATGGAAGTGGATGGGGCATCAGCCTGTCCGATCACCTCCTAGAAAGTGACCAAGTGCCTAGTACAGGAGAAGGGACTCTAGCATGGCTGGACCCACAGACTATGTGCCTCTGGCAGGCCGGGTACGTTATTAGGGCACTGGGGGGCTTCCTTGGTGTGTGAAATACTAAAATGTCCGGGTTACAAAACTGGGGCAAAAAAAGCACACGATTTAGAGTACCAAGGAAAATTAATTCAATTGGAAACAATCCAAGTTTTTCCTTTTATAAATTCTTTGCCCCGGTTTTGCCTCTGAGACACTTTAGTAAATAACTCAACTGGAGTCTATTTAAGGAAGAATCAATATTCTGGGCTGTGTTTACTAAGCAGCGCTACACCATAAGACTTCTTCCCGCATGGCTTAGTAATTTGAGCCCTTTATAAATCATACAAATGAATATGCTGCGCCTGTAAGGTGTCTTCTGGAGATACGCCACGGGGTTAATTATGGCATCTTGTGGTCCATTCATTTAAATGGGGATGTAAGTTGCCTTTTAGCATTGAAGGCGTCTTATGCCGCAAGCTTAGTAAATATGGCCTTAAATGGGGTCACATAAATGGCCATTAATGATCAATGGAGCACGTGAATCAAGTGCCGGTTCGGGTTATCGCACATGTTCTGGTGTTAACGCCCATTCATCAATGGGAGTCAATCCTGGAACGGGTGTGATAACCAGTATCTCGACTCTATGAATGGGCCCCAATGTTGGGTATGACACTTTAGTGAATAAACAAAGTAAAGATGAATGAAATACAGGTTATACAGATGATTCTGTCTTCTATGTGTTAGTTCACGAGGGAGGTGATAGCTATTTAATCCTTTATATGTTGACCTAATATTTGTACTGCCCCATCTGTAACCCATAGTAATACCCCACTTGAGCTGAAGGCATTAGATATCATTACTAGTGGGCAACTGGAGTCAGTAACTGTAATTACTATTAGAAGCCAATAAGGTTCTGTGTTCTCAAAACTAAAGATAACTGGAAATAGGTAGTGATGCTTAGTATTGCTTTATGTTGCAGCATGTTGATTTTTTTCCAGCTAAACAATTCCCAAGGAAACTGCAGCAGGTTTCCCTCCCATTGATTTCCAACCGTGAATGTCAGAAGAGCTGGGGTGGAAATATCTCAAGTACCATGATCTGTGCTGGAGCCGCGGGAGCTTCCTCTTGCCAGGTACAATGTTTTTTTTTCTTCCATTGGACCATATTACAATGTATATTAGCCTCTGATCTCTCCCTATGCAACTACTAAACTCACGCGCTCAGCTCAAGGCTGTCTCCTTTCATTCCCATTTACTCTACTGCATTCTCATGCCAAATATCTCCTTCACTCACAGCCTGTGAAATACACCCAATAGATAATGGACGCTCGCTCTATACTGAGAGGGTGCTACCCAAGGATAGTCGCTTCCTAGGAAGCTAAAAAGAGCCAACACATATAAAGACAAAAGAGAGGAAAAATCCTTTTCGGTGGGTGCACTCCTATTTAAATCCCTTTAGTAAAAATTGTAATTTGGTATATATTATATCACAATGATAACAGTGGAAGTGCAGATTCCTATATACCGCAAGACTACATTAGGTCTCATGTGAGTAGGAGAGAACTTTAACTAAAAACCACTAATAGACATATCTATGGACACAGTCCATTAATCATACTGGAAGGCCAGTTGAGGCCTCATCTGTCTACCTGCAGCGATGTACTGCGATATGGCCTGCGCATATCTCGCCACGATCTGTAGGCTCTTTCCATTGTCAAAGATGTAAAGGATGTCAACACTTAACAGTGACTAAAGAGTTCAGTTACCATGACAACACCAGGAGGTACACCATTTGCAAGTTTATTAACTGCAATTCTACTGGAGTCATCTACATGGGTGTCGCTCTTGGATATATTAATGTCCAGAAAGGGTAAAGATGTAACATCATACTCCAAAGTGAGATGCAGGCTGTAGGTATTCATATTGAGAATACCTATAAATGTTTTCCAAACATCTATCGGTCCTCGCCATATGTGGAGTTATCTACATGGGTGTTTGCACATGTTGTATCAAATATGTGGGCAAAACGTGGCGCGAATTTAAACAACACATCTTAGAACATGTTGGCTCCATACGCAACAACATAGACACTCCTGTTGCTAAGCATGTTAATATACATCACAATGAAGATCAGAGATCAATGTCCTTCATAGGCATTGATCATAGTTACATAGTTATATAGTAGATGAGGTTGAAAAAAGACGTACGTTCATCATGTTCAACCAATGCTAAATTTAGACAACAGATACTTTATCCTATATATATACTTCCTTATTGATCCAGGGGAAAGCAAACAAAAAAAAAAACCACAGTGTGATATTATGCATTGATATCTCATAAGGGGAAAAATTAATTCCTTCCTGACTCCAAGAATTGGCAATCGGATTAATCCCTGGATCAATATCCTTCCCATGTATACTTATTTGGTATATCCCTGTATACCTTTCCTTTCTAAAACCATGTCCAAACTTTTTTTTTAACAAATCTATTGTATCTGCCAGCACAATCTCCATGGGTAATGAATTCCACATTTTAACTGCCCTTACTGTAAAAAACCCTTTCCTTTGTTGCTGGTGAAATCTCCTTTCCTCCAATCTTAAGGCATGGCCCGAGTCCTTTGTACTGCCCATGGGATGAATAGTTCTTTTGTTAGCTCCTTGTATTGTCCCCGAATATATTTGTATATAGTTATCATATCCCCTCTTAGAGGCCTCTTTTCTAATGTAAATAAGTCTATTTAGCTAGCCTCTCCTCATAAGTTAGATTGTCCATTCCCTTTATTAATTTGGTGGCTCTTTTCTGCACTCTCTCTAGTTGCATAATGTCTTTTCTTAGGATTGGTGCCCAAAATTGTACTCTATATTCATGGTGTGGTCTTACTAATGCTTTGTAAAGGGGCATAATTATGTTTACTTCACTTCCATCCATTGCCCGTTTGATGCAAGATAAGATCTTGTTTGCCTTTGCAGCTACTGCATGATTTGGGGCACTATTGCTAAGCCTGCTGTCTACAAGCACTCCTAAATCCTTCTCATCAAGGATTCCCCCAAAATATCTCCATTTAATTTGTAATTCACCTTTTTATTCTTGCATCCCAAATGCATAACCGTACATTTATCTGTATTAAACCTCATCTGCCATTTACCTGCCCACGTTTCCAGTCTCTCCAAGTCCTTCTGAAGAGAAATTACATCCTGCTCTGATTCTATTACACAATTTAGTATCATCAGCAAAGATAGAGACTTTTCTCTCAATGCCAAACTCAAGGTCATTAATAAAAAAGTTAAAAAGCAGGGGTCCCAGTACCGATTCCTGAGGTACTCCACTCACGACTTTAGCCCAACCGGAAAAAGTTCAATTTATGACAACCCTCTGTTGTCTGTCCTTTAACCACTTTTCAATCCAGGTGCATATATTATTACTGAGTCCAATTTTCTTTATTTTGTACACCAACCTCTTGTGTGAGACCGTATCAAAAGCCTTTGCAAAATCTAAGTAAACCACATCAACTGCATTACCCTAGTCTAAATTCCTACTTACCTCCTCAAACAAACAATGTTAGTTTGGCATGATCTATCCTTCATAAATCCATGCTGACTATTACTAATAATTTTGTTTTCCATGAGGTATTCCAGAATATTATCCTGTATTAAACCTTCAAGTAATTTCCCCACTATTGAAGTCAGGCTTACAAGTCTGTAATTCCCCGGTTGTGATCTAGCTCCCTTTTTAAATATAGGCACCACATCTGCTTTACGCCAATCTTGTGGTACTGAGCCTGTGAAAATGGAGTCCTTGAATATTAAATATAATGGTTTGGCTATTACTGAACTTAACTTCTTCAGAACTCTTGGATGTATGCCATCGGGGCCAGGTGCTTTATTCATTTTCATTTTTTCAAGCCGCTTATGAACTTCTTCCTCAGTTAACCAATTGTTCATTAATATGAACGTTGTGGCTTCCTCCTGTGGCACTACTATTGAAATTGATTCTTCCCTGGTAAACACAGAGGCAAAGAATTTGTTTAATACATTTGCTTTTTCCTTATCTCCAATAATCTGCCTTCCCATCTCACACTGAAAGAGTCCTATATTTTATTTTCTCATTTTTTTGTTATTAAGGTAAAGAACTTTTGGGGTTGACCTTACTTTCTATTGCAATCCTTTTTTCATTATCCATTTTTGCTCATTTGATTGCCATTTTGCAATTTTTGTTACATTCCTTATAATTCTGATACAAAGTCTCCGTCCCTTCTGACTTTAAGAAACTAAACGCCTTCCTCTTTTTGTCCACTTCCTCCCCTATCTGTTTATTTAGCCACATTGGTTTTGACTTATTTCTTTTATACTTATTACCCAAGGGTATACACTGATAAGTGTGCTTTTCTAACAATGTTTTAATACTCCATTGGTATCAGGCGTGGAGACTGGAACTCTTAACACCTCAAAAAGAAGTCCAGATGGATTTACACCCTAGGTATACTTACACCATCTGGCCTCATTGAGGGTTTTGTGTATAGTCCATTTATCTAGAGCCTGTATCATTTGTGAAATTCTGTGATTACCAATTACCCATCGTTTATTCATGTGGCCCCACCTTAATAGTATCACTATACAGGTGACTATTTCAACCAATATTTACTACCCCAAGATGCTAGGATTGTTAAGCTGGGTGGGGAATACACTTTCCTCTCAGCAATAACAACTACAGCCTGGGAGAATTTTACCAAGTCCATGGCTACTATAATATTTTATGTCATATGGGCTCGTTATCCTGCCATGGTTCCGGCACATAGGGGTGTGACAGGGTGAATGAACGTCACCAGCTCTATGCCTGGCATATGTGTAGATGCAGTGCACGTATGTGTAGATGCAGTGCAGAAGCGACAAGGTTAATTTTTAGCTGGGAAGCTCCTGACAATTAGAGTGGTTCCAGCTGCATAATCAAGGTGTTTTAAAACCCCCAGGCTGTACACACATGCTAGCTGGTCAAGAGAGAGGACTGAAATACTGACCAGACTATTAATGAAGGAGCAGACCAAACAGCAGGGACTGTTAATGCAGGAGCAGGCCCAACTACTATTGCAGCAGCATACCCAGCTCCTAACCCAGCAGCAGGCAACACAGGATGAGCGGATGGCCAAGCTGCTGACCCAATTCCAGGGGTCTGCAAGTCTAGAACTTGCAAACAAACCCCCGGTCCTCCTGAGGAAAATGGCTCCGAACGAGGATCCAGAGGGTTTTTTACTGACATTTGAAAGGGTTGCCGAAGCACAGAGCTGGTGTGCAGATTGCTGGGCAACCGCTTTGGTCCCGCTTCTCATAGGAGAAGCCCAGGCCTCATATCAGGGCCTCCCAGCAGATCAGGCAATGGACTACCAACAAGCAAAAGCTGCCATACTGGATCGCTTAGGTCTGACCCCAGAGACCTACCGGCAGCAGTTCCGGAACCTGAAGTACACCGCTAAGATGAGGCCCCGGGTCCTCGCTCAGCGGTTATTGGACTTGTGTACTCGCTGGAAACAACCCGAGGAGCGCACTAAGGAGGCAATTCTTGAGCAAGTTGTTTTGGAACAATTCCTGCAGATAATACCCCCTTCCGCACGCTCTTGGGTAAAACGCCATGCAGCTGGAACCCTAGCTTTGGCGGTCCGACTCGTTGAGAACTTCCTTGGGGCCGAGGATCAGGCGAGTGCCCTGGACCTGACGGAACCAACTTCACCAGCACTTGCGCACACTCAAAGAGGGAGATCGGAACAACGGGGAAACTATGGCCCCTCCATACGCAACCGCCAAGTGCCACGAAAGGAGCAGTCCTTCCAACAAGGAAGGGGTCCAAACGCCGGGCACCCCCTTCCTGATGTCAGCTTGTCACCAAATGAGAGGAACTTCTGAGGACGTCACCCACAGGACCCATCAGATGCCTGGTCTCCAGTATCCGGTCCAGCGGAGCGCTATCCATAGCACCCTCCTTTGAGGGAACCCTCTTTATGTTCCGCCTGCGGAGAACAAGGCCACCGCCATGTGGACTGTCCTCAGATGGATTGTTCCTTCAGCAGGACAGTCGCCTCGGCCTTCCCCAGAGGAAGTTGCAAACCCTGCTTACTTCCAGCCCAGATTGGGGGTAAAACCATCCAGGCCCTTGTAGATTCAGGCTCTGGAAAAACGCTGGTCTTCCGGGAACTGTTACTGCCTGCCGTGCTTTCCTTTGACTCCCCATGGAGTATAGAGTGTATACATAGTGATGTAAAATGGTATTAAACGGCCAAAATCCTGCTACAGGTGAAAGGTCAGGAGGCCAGGATCGAAGTAGGAGTTGCTCCTTGGGTCCCTGCCCCCGTTTTGCTTAGCCGTGACTGGCCTTTCTTTTCAAACCTAATGGCTCCAGTCTCTCAGGAGGAGCCTCATTCTCTGACTCAGGAGAAACCTGGTAAACTGTTCCCCTTTTTGGCAGACCTGTTCCCCAGTAGACACCGGGTTCCAAAGACTCGGAGGCAAAGACGCTGTGACAAACAGGACTGGTTGCAGAAATCTGGGAGTCAAGGTGGCCATACTAATAGGCATAAGTCACAAGTCATGACTGGGGATGGCCAGAAGGAGGGAGAGATAGGCCCTGGGGATTTATCAGAGCTATGTCTCCCTGATTTTCGCCAGAGGCAGAGGGAAGACCCAGTCCTGGCCAAACAATATGATAAAGTGGTAAAGATTGATGACCAGATATTGAATACACAAGGGGTAATGGTGTTCCCTAATTTTGAATTGTCGAATGATATCCTGTATAGGGTGAACAAGCAGACACAAACAGGGGAGGTCACAAGACAAATATTGGTTCCCAAGGTGTTTGTTAAAACTGTCTTCACCCTTGCCCATACTGCCCCTTGGGGTGGTCACCTGGGTAGGCATAAAACCTTGGACCGTATTACGTTCCGCTTCCATTGGCCAGGAATGCATAGCGACATTGCTAAGTTATGTTCGGCATGTCCTGAGTGCCAGCTAAATAGTCCGAAGGGACAAAAACCAGCCCCCTTGGTTTCCTTACCCTTAGTGTCCGTTCCCTTTGAGAGGATTGGTGTAGACTTGGTACAGTGGCTGCCGCCTTTAACCTCCTGCAGCCGTTTCAAATCGCGGGCAGATGCAGCATGTTTTCGGCTGCTTTGGGCGCCATGGGCGCTTTCAATGTTTAGCGCTATTAGCGCTGTCTGATGAAGACGGCTGACGCGCGGCAAAGTTCGTGACAAACGGAAAACATCCCCGAATTTTTTCGGGGATGCAGGAGTATAAAAGGGGCCGCAACAGTAGGACCGCTGGAGCCTTCTGCGAAAGGACACAGGTTTATTCTCGTAATAGTCGACTATGCAACAAGATATCCAGAGGTGTTCCCCCTGAGGACAGCAACGGCGAAGCAAGTAGCCAACAAATTGTTGGAGCTGTTCTAATGGGTTGGACTTCCCCAGGTTATGTTGACAGACCAAAATACAAATGTTATGTCTAAACTGATGCAGGCTGTCCTAAAATTACTAGAGGTCAAGTCTGTTCGGACATCGGTCTACCATCCACAGACTGACGGATTGGTGGAAAGATTTAACCAAACTCTAAAAGGTATGCTGAGAAAATTTGTAGATTCAGAGAAGAGAGCCTGGGATGAACTTCTCCCTTTTCTGCTGTTTGCAGTGCGGGAAGTTCCCCAGGCCTCCACGGGATTCTCTCCATTTGAACTGCTGTATGGCCGCCAACCCCGGGGTATCCTAGACCTCCTAAATGTGTCCTGGGAGGAACAGCAGTCCCCTTCTAAGAATACCCTGCAATAAGTATTGGACCTTAGGAAGCGCCTAGATGTGGTCGGCCATTTTGCTAGGGAGAATCTTAGGTCAGCCCAGGACAGTTAGGAGAGACATTACAATCAAAATGCTCGTATGAGAGTGTTTCACCCGGAAGACCAGGTGATGTTATTGTTACCCAATTGTGAGAGAAAACTCCTAGCCAAATGGCAGGGCCCATTTGAAGTACTCCGCCGCACGGGTGATGTGGATTACGAGATTGCTCAACCAGGGTCCAGGAAGGGTAACAGATTTACCATGTGAACTTGCTGAAACCCTGGAAGGTGCAGCGGTCTCTATTCACCCACCCAGTGGAGGAGGAAACGGACCTGGGTCCTCAGCCCCCACGGGGGAACGTCTGTGGTAACGAGAAAATCCCAATGGGTAGACGATTGTCCTCTGAACATAAAGGGGACTTGTTAGAAATAATGACACAATTCCATGATGTTTTTTCTGATTTACCAGGGCAAACTAATTTAGTTTCCCATGTGATAGAGACAGCACCTGGGGAAAAAGTACGTTCTCGTCCTTACAGGTTGCCTGAAAGCCGTAACTCCCTGGTAGTGAAGGAGGTACAAGAAATGTTACATATAGGCATGATTGAGGAATCATGCAGTGAGCTGTGTAGTCCAGTAATTATGGTCCCTAAACACGATGGGAAGGTAAGATTTTGTGTGGACCTCCGAAAGGTCAATGCGGTATCCAAGTTTGACGCATATCCGATGCCAAGGGTGGACGACTTAATTGACGCCCTTGGTAACGCGGAATATATATCCACGCTGGACTCAATAAAAGGATACTGGCAAATACCTTTGGAGGAAAAGTCCAAATGCAAAACAGCCTTTGCCACTCCCATGGGTTTATACCAGTTTGTGACAATGCCATTTGGACTGCATGGAGCCCCAGCCACATTTCAGAGGCTCATGGATAAAGTACTGAGACCTCATAGGGCTTATGCCGCGGCCTATCTGGATGACATTGTCATTTATAGTAGTCCTCAAATCACAAAGAGAGGCAGGGCTCACAGCCAACCCTAAGAAATGTGCCTTAGGTAAGGTGGAAACCTAGTACCTGGGGTATGCAGTGGATGGTGGAAAAGTAAGGCCCTAGACGATAAGGTAGCTGCCCTGAGAGAAGTTCCTACCCCCCGAACAAAAACGCAGGTACGCTCCCTGTTGGGTTTAGAAGGTTTCTATCGGAGGTTCATCCCCAATTACTCGGAAGTTGCAGCCCAACTAACAGACCTCACAAAAAAGTGTGCCCCTACACAAGTGGTATGGTCAAGGGAGTGCCAGAGGGCCTTTGAGGAGGTAAAAGGTGTCTATCAGAGGGTCCCATCCTTAGAAGCCCAGTCTTCGATAAGCCTTTTTTTGTACAAACCGATGCCTCCGAGATAGGACTAGGGGCAGTGCTCTCGCAACAGTTTGAGGGAGTGGAACATCCGATCCTTTATCTGAGTAGAAAATTGTTCCCAAGGGAAAAACACTACTCAGTAATTGAGAAGGAGTGTCTTGCAGTAAAGTGGGCAATCGAGGCCTTGAGGCACTACCTGGCGGGTGTCCATTTTACATTGGTAACAGACCATGCTCCATTAAAAAGGTTACATACGATGAAAGACTCCAATGCTAGGTTGACCAGGTGGTATATGGCCCTCCAAACCTTCTCGTTTGAGATTCAGCACAGGCCTGGAAAAGAAAATGCCAATGCTGATTTCTTTTCTAGAGAAGGGGTGGATGGTTGGCTTCAGCTGTGCGTTGCCCCAGCCACACACTAACAGGGGAGGAATGTGACAGGGGGAATGAACGTCACAAGCTCTATGCCTGGCAGACGTATGTGTAAATGCAGTGCAGCAGTGACGAGGTTAATTTTCAGCTGAGAAGCTCCTGACAATTAGAGGGTCCCAGCTGCATAATCAAGGTGTTTTAAAACCCCCAGGCTGTACACACATGCAGGCTAGCTGGTCAAGAGAGAGGACTGAAATGCTGAAGTATATTACTGCTATAAGGTCTGTCTTATTGAATGCTGTCTGGAGCAGGGAGAAACTCTGGAGAGAGAACAGCTTGATTTAAGGTCTGTTTTCAAGATACATGTTTGATGAGCTATTTTGTTTTTGTGTGCTGTATTTTTTAAGGCTCAATAAATAAGTCTTATCAAGAAACCCTTCGTGTGGTTGCATGTACCCGGCAACAAGGGGGTTAACCTTACAACACTATCTCCAGTGACTATATAAATCAGGACTCTTTTGGGACCTCCCCCCTGATATACCTGCCCTGATGAAGCGGTGTACGTGAAACGCGTGCGTCGGAAGAATCTTTCACATATGCGCAGAGAACTCACTGTGACCACAGTATACAGAGAAACAGAGACTCAGTTGCGGAGCTCTGCGCTTGAGGATTAATCCTCCGACACCAGCGCTGGGACTAGGGGTACTTCACCCAGAGCTAAGCGCTTTTACTGGACATTGAGAGCAAGTAATCCTCGAACATTGAAGGTCTGTCTCCTAGTACTATATTGACACAGCACTTTTTGCCCATTGCCTTCCTGCCAGCATATTTCCAGCAGCCATCGGCACTGATATACATTTATGATCAGTGCTGATGCAGGAAAAATGAATACCCTGTATTTTATATTTGTTTATAGACATTATAGAATTTTAATTAATTCATTAAGTATTTATTGTGATAGAGTGCTCTCAAACTAGGTTTTCTGTTCTCGTGTTCTTATATACTTACCTTACCTAGTTAGCACCACACTCTACACATCACTGAGCTGCAGTGGGGAATCTTTTTTGTATCTCTACTGTGATATCTACACTGACAAAACAGGCCCAGTGAGATGTTTTATGATGGCCTCTAAAAGAGGCCCCTTAGAAGGAAAACTAAAATAAAAACTCAGGGGCCCATCTCTACATGAAAGGAAAGGGTCCCATGGCATGTAATACCCTTTGGGCGCGTATAAATTAAGGAGGGGGGATTTATCAGTCAACAAAAAAGAAACAGCACAAGATTTATCAAAGAAAAATAATCCAAATGAAAGTATTGGGATAAATCGGGGGAGGGTGTTTTTGTATTAGTAGTCCCCACATTTTGCACAGGGGAGATGCTGGGGGGGAGGGGTTATAAATAGATTTTGCACAGGGTAGGCTCCGCAGGTCTTTTTATAAATAGCTTCTTATATACACAATTACAAATGTGTGCTACACAAGCCAGAGATATCTGACAAACATTTATAACCCATCAAATGCTGTGCTTAGTAATACAGGACAAAAGGTTATTTGCAACCAGTCCAAGCCTAGGGTCTTCTGAGTGTACATAGATCCGACCCCACAGACAGGTAATTACTGGGTGTACGTAGACCAGACCCCACAGATAGGTAATTACTGAGTGTACGTAGAACAGACCCCACAGACAGGTAATTACTGAGTGTATGTAGACCAGACCCACAGACAGGTAAAGGGCAATTGTGACTACATTTCTCATTTCCACTTTCAGAGTGACTCTGGAGGACCCCTTGTTTGCCAGAAGAATGGAATCTGGACCCTGCTTGGCATTGTGTCTTGGGGACATTTAAATTGTTCCACCTCATTCCCAGCATTGTACGCTTCTGTCCCCCAAGTCCAAACTTGGGTTACCCAAATTATTGCCTCAAACTAGTTTTCAACTCCCCGGAAAGAGGAGTTCCTCTCTTTTTTGAATCCTGTATCAGTCTGATATCTGTTTCCATTTGTTACGAGTGAAAGGCCCTTATTCTATCCAACCCGAAGAGCACTGTAACATTTGGTTGCAGCCGTTTTGCCATGACTGTGTCACCACCGGCAATTATCTGCCACCCACCTGGCCACTGGGACATCTCTCTGCTGGCTGCTCAGCCACCAAAGAAAACCCCAAACCTTACCCTAAAAATCCCTTATCTTAACGCTACTCCCTACCTTAAAAACCTTAACCCCTTATCCTAAAACCCCTCATCTTAACCCCCTAATACTAACGCTACCACCTACCCTAAAAACAATAACTCCTTGCCCCTTTTCCTAATCCCTTACCCTAAAACCCTTAACCCCTATCCTTAACCCCCCTACTCTAACCGCAACCAAATGTCCAATTGCGGTTAGAAGTGGCCATTGGGGCCGTCTTCAGACAAAAATCACATTGCTGTCAATGAGGATATTCGGCTGACAATGCTTCAAACAGCCGCGTGTGGTACCCCCATTCCCCCAGAGGGGGCTGTGAAACAAAGCAATGTTTTACGTTTATATCTGCAACGTGTGACATAGCGCAGGAGGATACAACCATCAAATGAGCCTCATTATTACAATATTTGATGCAAACGCGCGTTTTTATTATGCGCCGGGACACATGATTCCCGGGTTTGTTTGTACACCATGAAAAAGTTGGAGTATAAAATTGACGCATTTATGTATCTGGAACAAAATAGCGCAGGAGCATACAACGACCAAATGAGCCTCATTTTTACAATATTTGTTATTCTGCGCTGACAAGATATGTGTATTACACGCGCCTTCATAGTATCCAATGTAACGTCTGCGATCGTTATCATGTTATTTCTTGATTTCCAACGTATTAACACGGGTAATAACGGCTGCCAAGTCTGCGATATTTAATCACGTGCCACGTGCGCAGAAATGTCACAGGTTCCACGTGGCGCTTCACGCGCACGGCAACAATCTGAGTTGCTACGTAAAAGGAATTCCAGATTTAAAATGTCTGCCTAAAATCTGGGCCAAATATTTGTTACCCATGATACATAGATCCCAAGGAGGGTCCGTACTGATTGTATTTGTAAATTGGAAATAAAAGACTTAAACTACAAAATGTTATACGTCTTTCTCTACTTATTTCTTAGTCTCTTTTTGAAGCTATTAACCCAGAGTTATTAACATTGCATCATACAATAGAACCACACATACACTGTGCACATGCTCTTTTAGACCTTTATTCTGTTGTATATTATGATTCGTTATATATATATGTAACGGGTGGACCCCTCCTGTTTGACCCACCCAATCTCATATTGGCCCGTGTGGTCTAACCAGTCCCCATTACAAGGTCGTGTATGTTGGTGCACCTGCAAGTAACAGGACTCCTGAGTCTCCCGCTTGGTGTTATTAGGGGATGTCATCAGGACAGGTAGCTGAGGTAGTGGGTGCGAGTCCAACTTACATCACGTGCAGCGCCTCCACCTCATCAGGATCTATGCTTCCGCAGGGAGATGGTCCTGGTGAGGAACTCCTTCTCGGTGGTGACCACCACTGTAGAGTAATCTCACACTCACACAGTGGGGATATCTTTAACAAGGCCATCTTTATTGGATATGTTGATGTAGCAGACTGCCCCATGCAGCTGCCGGCTCTAGCCGCACATTTCTCCGTGCTGTCCCTTTGCCAGGTACTACCTCCCGTATTGAAGTGGGATTCCCTCTTCTCCTAGGGAGATCACCTCTGCGCCAGGTCCCTGGACACAGAGTGGCTTAGACAGACTGTCTAGTCAACCTGAACCACTAGTTACTTCACTAGGGTCACAAACTGTTCATACATTCCCCTTGCGGGAATACACTACTTCCCAGCAGCTTTCCACAGATGCTGGAACCCTCTATAACTAACTGTGTTGTGCCTTATATACTTCAAGAGGCAGGCGCATCCCTGATGTCACTATCTAGGGACTCAGAGCATGCAGCCACTCCCCTCCATACATAGGGCACCTCACAATTGTGTGAGGGAAAACCTCCATAACCTCTGCTGGCATACCTGTACTTACCAGGACTTACTGCCAACAGAGAGGAAAGTAATATACCATTATTATGCATGGCTATATATATATATTTCCCAGAATCCCTTGTTGCAGTGGAAGCACTGCATGCTAAGAGATAATGGGGAAGGGTAGGGTTGCAGACCTGTCTTAGACATGTGAATGTGCTCACAAGTGATATTTTCATTGGCTGTATGCTATACGTGGAGGGTTTCTGTTACTTTTATACCCACCATAACTTATTTAAGGTGTGATTGATTACATATATTAAAACATTAATGAGAATGGTTGATGGTTAATATACTTACAGTACAGATGTAGCAAGACTTACTGTCTCCGGCACCGTGACCAGATGCAAGAATAAACCCCACATATAATGCTACCAGTTCACCGCGGCCGGTACATAGCCGACTGGCAGACGAGCTGCGGTGAACTAGCAGAATTATTTGTGGGGTTTATTTATGTAATTGCAATTCAGTATGTGTCCGCCAGATGGTGCCCTGAATATCTCTGCCTATGCCTGCGCTGTCCATAACGACACGTGTTTCTATACACTATACTCTACAATGTAACAATGTCTCTAGAAATGTCTAGAATCCCGTTATAATTATTAAGATGTCTGGCAAGAAACACACCTATGTAATATACAGTAATAATTACTTTTAGGAAGAATACTGTTAATAATAATTTGTATAGGCTAAACAGGAGGGCATTAATGAAATGCTGCATGCTGATTGGTCAGAATTATGGGCATTACTATGAATTTTTGAAATTCAATCAGCTGCATCGTTTCAGTAACGCTTCCTCCCCTGCCAAATTCCTCTCACTCCTAATCAGACGTTCACCGGACCAACCAGGACCTACCATACAAGAAGATAGAACATCAGATAGTAGAAAATCTGGGGATGCTGTGGCTGTGGGAGGGGAAGTGATCCGGTATCCTGTCCTGCTGTGGGGGAGGGTAGAGTGGGCGGGCATTGGACCAGGCGTCCCTTCTGAGGCATGGTACGATGACCAGGTATGGAAGGGTTTGAGAAGGTGGGTGGGGGGGGAGATTGTGAAGCAGTTGGAGGGGAAAGAGATTTTCAAAATTCCAAAATGTGCGAGAAGAGGCTTCCGTGGTGGCAGTGGATATATATATATATATATATATATATATATATATATATATATATATATATATATATATATATATATATATGTTAATCAATATATATATATATATATATATATATATATATATATGTTAATCAAGTGTTTTATTTATTCTTAGCCCATCATGCCCTTATCAGAGATTCAATCAAGATAGAGGGGACAGGGAGTAATGGGGGTTCTGCCGGTGGAAACTCTGTGATCACACAGTGACATCAGATAAAAGGGAGCAACCAGAGGAAATCAAACCCCTTCCCAAGTCATCATCTTTACAAAATAACTTTTAAAAATGATTGGAAAAAACTTATGGATATACAGCTGAAGCGGCCATAATTCAAACACTTCACGCGGTGTATACTTCGGAATACCCATGTGATGGGGAGCGATTTCTTTCAACCGTACCGCCATTAGACTCGGGTTGACTCAGGTTTGTATAGAGTGCAGAAAATTACATTTTTGCGCTGTCTGCAATATCGTCGAGAAACTCAGGTGGGCGATCGCGAGTTGTTGTCTTAAAAATGTAATACCCTGTAGCAATTCAACCTGTCTTTCATTGCCGTACAGTTATGGAAGTGTGTGTGTGTGTGTGTGTGTGTGTGTGTGTGTGTGTGTGTGTGTGTGTGTGTGTGTGTGTGTGTGTGTGTGTGTGTGTGTGTGTGTGTGTGTGTGTGTAATTTGAATATTAACGTTACGAGTTCATACTGTATATTGTATATGGGAAAGAAGTCTGTTGCTCATTTGCAATACACAGATTAAAAATATTGGAATCATTTTATAATTACAGTATAATTACAAACGACTTTCATGTTTAATTATCTCTTCTAAGAAACACAAAAATAAAAAGGTATATCTTTTATTCTATATGTATTATTTATTTTTAAATACTTTAAACTTGTGATAGACCCACTCTTATTTTCATACTGTTTTAATTTTATGCGCATGCGTGTACTGTATATCTCATTGGAACCTTGTTGAAACGCATATGCGTGTCATCAAATTTAGGCGCATGCGTGTATGTCTCATTCAAACCTTGTTGAAATGCATATGCGTGTCATCACATTGAGGCGCATGCGTGTATGTCTCATTGGAACCTTGTTGAAACGCATATGCGTGTCATCACATTTAGGTGCATGCGTGTATGTCTCATTCGAAACTTATGGATATAGTATAAAAGAGGCATCAGTCACTCAGATGTGACCCCTTAACCATGTAATTGCCATAAGAACACTCTGCCCCTAGGATGCACGGACCCCTTAACCATGTAACTGCCATTAGTACACTCTGCCCTTAGGATGGGGAGATCCCTTAACCATGTCACTGCCATTAGTACACTTTGGTTCTAGGAGGGACTAACCATTTAACCATGAAGAGAGCAAACTAGAACAAATACACAACTATAGCGCTATACCCTTTAACAATCAGATATATCAAATATATAAATACAGCCAACACCTCATATTGTTCTCTACACGTTCTATTTTTTCATGAACTACATTGTGCAAGAGTGACAAGTACCAGCGCCAAGGAGGACTTCATTTTGAAAAGATTGGACTTTTTATAGCATGTAAATACTGTCACGGGAGACCAAAACTTATGCACAAATTAATACCGGGATTCTGCACTGACCACACAAGTTGAGTAAAATAAATTGTTATTTATTTATTTTCAGACAAACACACAAAATCTTCACAATATACACTTAATAAAACATTTACTGGGGTGAGGGAACTAAATATATTGTCCTTGGAATGAAACAAAATCTCTGGGCACCCCTGCATGCATGCAAGTGGGTGCGCAAAACGATCCGCGTAGCAATTCCTGGCTAGGGGCGCAAGTTGCCATCCCTATATTTCTGCCAACAGGCTGTGACGACTCTGGGGATTCCTTCCCCTCCTTGTCCCTCTCTCCCATCTCCTGTCACTCCCTCTGCGCCTTCTCCCTTGCCTTCTACCTCTCTCCCTTTGCCGCAGCGCGTGCCCCGCAGGTCTCGCATATCCCACACGGTCCTTAGGACCCCGCTCCCTCTCACCTGCGGTGCCCGCAGTACCTTCCCCAACTGTGCCATTCTCTCCCTTACCTGCTCCCGGCGTGGTGCCCGCGGCGTGGCACTCTGCGTGCCTGGTGATGCGGCCTGTGCGTGCACTCCCGCAGTCCACGGAGGGCGCGCGCACACGCTCCTCCTCTGGCTTCCCTTACGCGTCTCGGTCACCTCTCGCTCCCTGCGGTCTGTCTCGGGGGGGCAGCCTGTGCGTGCGTCTCCTCTGCACACGGAGGGCGCGCACGCACGCTCCTCCTCCTCTCAGTCCTTGCGAGCCATCGCTGTGTTGCAGCCTGTGCGCGTGCATCCCCAACTTACAGAGGGTGCGCGAACATGCTCCTCTTATCCTGTCCCTCATGTCTCCGCCTCCCAAACCCTGCAGGCCATTCCCCTGATTGCCCCTTCTGTCTCCTCCTCTTCTCTCTCTGACCTATCCCTATTGTCTCCCACTTCTCTCTCTACTCCTCCCCTCTTTCCCAATTGTGTTCCCTCCTTTATTACCCCTGTCTGTCCACTTCTTCTTCGCTCTGCATAGTTCCTGTTTCCCTGTGTGTACCTGACCTATGCTGTGCTCCCTCTGTGTCCTTGCTGATTCCTGCTCCTGTTCACCTTGGATTTCCCTGGCTTTTGACCCCTGCTTGTCCTGGACTACTCTGCTCTCTGGTACCCCTATGAACCTTGCTACGTACTCTACCTCGCTTACCTCTGGCTTCCTAGGACCTGGCATGTACTCTGACGACTCTACTCTCTGAACTCCTCGACATTGGCACACGGACACGACTATTCTCACGGACACCCCAAGCGTTGCAAGTATATACTAACACTCTTCCAACAGGCCCAGCAATGCTATACCACACTCCGGGCTTGCTCCCACTGCTGTGGGTGTGTGGTGTCATACCATTCCCACCTCAGTACTGGGGTCCTGCCAGGTCTGTGAGCATACAGGCGTGACATTATGCAGAGCCCAACAAACGCAGACCCCCCTGAGGTGGGTACAAGTATTTCCATAGAGGCCTTACAATTTGTTAGCAATCAGCTGTCCACCGTCTCCCAGCAATTGGCTACCTTTTCCCTTCAGCTTCTATGCCACCAGAGGCCACTACCTATGCCAGTTCTGGCCCACGGATTCCCTCTCCGAATCGCTATGATGGGGACCCCCTCGCCTGCTACGGTTTCTTAAACCAATGTGAGGTGCAGTTTGAGATGTCCCCCTCCCTGTTTCCTACTGGCTGTGCTAAAATTGCATATATATATGCTCTGCTCACCGGGGACGCTCTCGCTTGGGCCTCCCCCCTATGGGTGCGCAATGCGTGGTAACACAAGACTTCCCGTTGTTCAGACGTGAATTTCAACTTGTGTTTGATACTCCCGCACGACGTGAAACAGCCGCCTTCTTCCTGTTTCATATTTCTCAGGGCCGAAGATCAGCTGCCAATTACGCCATCGAGTTCCGTACGCTGGCTGCCGAAGTCCAATGGAATGATGAGGCTCTTACCGCCGCGTACTGGCACGGACTCTCTGATATGTTGAAAGACGATCTTGCTACTCATGCCCGGCTTACGTCCCTGGAGGAGTTGATCACCCTGAGCGTACGCATGGATCAGCGTACGCCGGAACGACGGCATGAAAGACACTGTTCCCGTTCTTCGTCCTCTGTTGTTTCTCACAGGTCACCCACTATCCATCTCCTGGCCTTGGAGGTGCCGGAACCGATGCAGGTCGGCAATCAACAACTCCAGGCAACCGAGAGAACGCGGCGTCGCCAGAACAGGCTGTGTTTCTACTGTGCCTCTTCGGAACATCGTCTCCAGAACTGTCCCTTGAAGTCGGGAAACGGGCTCACCCAGTAAAGGTAGAGGGGCTTCTACTGGTTACTGTCTCTCCTTGCCCCTCTCCTGCCGAAGCTCTCCCAAAGAAGTTTCTGCTTCCAGCCACGTTGGAGGGTCCTAACCTTTTCGTAAAGGTTGAAGCTTTCGTCGATTCAGGATCGGGTGGTAATTTCCAGGACCAGAAGTTTGCATTGGAGAATCAAATTCCCATGGTCAGAAGGAAGAGCCCTATTGGCCTTGAGGCCATCGACGGACGACCTCTCCAGCCGGCATTAATCATTTGGGAGTCTATTCCTCTTACCTTGACCCTGGCTGATGGTCATAAGGAGGTAATTATCTTCGATATTTTTCAATCTCCTACTGTGCAAATTATTTTAGGATTGCCTTCGCTTCAACTCCACAATCCACGCATTGATTGGTCCGGCCCTCTGCCTCTCCAGTGGCCCTTGCCCGCAGATGCTGTTCCAGCAGACTCTTCCGTGGCTGTGCTTGCTGGTCTAGACTCCGTTCCTGCCAATCTACTGACCCTGTCTGCTGTGTACCATGAGTACTTGGATGTGTTCAACAAGGTACAAGCGGAAGTTCTTCCTCCTCATCGTCCGTACGATTGTTCTGTCGACCTCATCCCTGGGACTGTCCTGCTTAAGTCTTATCCACTCTCCGTCCCGGAGACTTAGGCCATGACTACCTACATTCAGGAAAATTTAGATTCATCCGCAATTCTACCTCCCCTGCCGGGGCTGGCTTCTTCTTTGTGAAGAAGAAGGATGGATCACTGAGGCCATGCATTGACTTCCGCGGTCTCAATAAGATCACAGTGAAGAACCGGTATCCTCTCCCGCTCATTTCTGAACTGTTCGACCATCTCCAAGGGGCCTCTATCTTCTCAAAACTTGACCTAAGGGGTGCCTATAATCTCATTCGTATAAGGGAGGGAGACGAGTAGAAAACAGCATTTAACACACGTTCTGGACATTATGAATATCTTGTTATGCCCTTTGGATTGTGTAACGCTCCTGCCGTGTTTCAGGAGTTCATGAACGACATCTTCCGTGATGTATTGGGAACTTTTGTCATAGTCTACCTAGACGACATCCTTATTTTTTCTAAAAATCTGGAGGAACACATTCAACATACCAAACTTGTGCTTTCCAGGCTTCATTCTAATCGCCTTTATGCCAAGATGGAGAAATGTCTGTTCCACCAGTCTTCCACTGCCTTCCTGGGTTATATCATTTCCAGCCAAGGTTTTTCCATGGACCCAGAAAAGCTGAAGGCAGTCCTGAGAGACAACAGAAGAAGGAGAACGGGAACATTGTCTCTCGTGCCGTCGCTCCCGCGTGTGCTGGTCCATGCGCACGCTCATGGCGATCAACTCCTTCAGGGATGTAGGCCATGCATGAGTAGCCAGGTCATCCTTCAAGGTATCAGAAAGTCCATGCCAGTAGGCGGCGGCGAGTGCCTCATCATTCCATAGGGTTTCAGCGGCTAGCCTACGGAACTCGATGGCGTATTTGGCCGCAGATCTTCGAGCCTATGAAATATGAAAAAGAGAGACGGCGGCTGTCTCGCGCCGTGCAGGAGTGTCGAATACCAGTTGAAACTCGCGTCTGAAGATGAGGTAATCTCGTGTACATTCGCTTTTGCGCTCCCATAAGGGAGAGGCACAGGCGAGAGCGTCTCCGGTGAGCAAGGCGTAGATATACGCTACTTTAGCGCGGCCAGTGGGAAACATGGAGGGGGACATCTCGAATTGCACCTCGCATTGATTTAAGAAACCGCGGCAGGAGAGGGGGTCGCCATCATAGCGATTAGGTGAAGGTATATGGAGCCCAGGGCTGGTGTTGGTTGTGGCAAGAGGTGGCGTGGGAGCCATGGGATTCTCCTGAAGGGAGAGGTTAGCCAGTTGCTGGGAGACTGTAGATAACTGATTACTCACAATTTGTAAGGCGTCTATACTGTAGAAACCTCCAGCACAATACTTGTACCCACCTCAGGGGGGTCTGCGTTTGTTGGGCTCTGCATAATGTCACCCCTGTATGCCCGCAGACCTGGCTAGACCCCAGTACTGAGGTGGGAACGGTATTACCACACACCCACAGCAGTGGGAGCAAGCCCGGAGTGTGGTATGGCATTGCTGGGCCTATAGAGAAAGTTATTAGAATACTTGCAACGTCTTTGCGGTTAACCAGGAGAGTAGTCGTGTTCGTGCGCCAAGGTCCAGGGATGCCAGAGGTGAGAATGGTCAGGGTACACTGGCGACACACTTTATTCGAGCTCGGCTAGTCCCACGAATTCGGGTATACCCGGGTGTATTGAGGTTTGTGACTGTTTTCTGCCCGAGTGCATTGAGGTATTTTCCAAGCAGGGATTGAAGCATTTTATTCCCGCTGGCTGCAATACTGCACAGTATATATATATATACTGCATTACAATTCATGAATTTATGCCATCTGGTAGACACGCGAAGCATTGCAGCCTATTAAATCCTAATCATTATCATTTAACAGATCAGCCGCCCGTCAGCCAGGCATGAACCCAGGCTGGGAAGGCAAATGCAACGGGGCTTGTCAGAGGTGAGGAGCGGCGCATTCCAGGTATCTGCCAGGTACATACTGGGTATTTGCTCGAATAAAGTGTGTCGGTGCAGTACGTAAGCCAAGTCCAAGGATACCAGAGGTCAGGAAGGTTGAGTCCGTTGCTAGGTTCAAGGGGTACAGAGTGCAGAGTAATCCAGAGCAAGCAGAGGTCAAAACCAGGAAATCCAAAGTAACACAGGAACAGGGCAAAGCAGGAACATAGAGGGAGCAAAGCATAGGACTGCACACACAGGGATAACAGGAACTATGCAGAGCAACAATATTGAGGGCAGACAGGGATTATAAAGGGGGAAACACCAATGGGGGAGAGAGGAGGAGCAGAGAGGGAATTGGGAGACACTAGGGAAAGGACAGGAGGAGAGGAGGAGGAGGAGACAGAGGGGTTGGACAAGGAAACAGCATGCAGGTCATGGGAGGAGGAGTCTAGGGCCTGGCAGGCCCTAGAAGAGGAGCATGTGTGCGCGCCCTCTGTAACCAGAGAGTGCGCGCGCACAGGATGTGTCACCAGATGCGCGGAGCATCGCGCCGCGGGCACACCACCGGGAGGAGCCGGAGGAACGGAGGAGACCGCCACCGGAGGTAAGGGAATGGCCGCGGGGGTTATGGAGGTCTGAGCATGGGACCCGTCACTGCAAAGGACTGGGGACCACTCGGGTGCGCGAAACTTGTGGGGCATGCGCTGAGGTAAAGGGGCAGTGTCAGGGATGGCCGGAGCGGGGCAGGACTGGGTACATGCAGGAAGGCTGACAAGGGAAGGGACAGGGAGAGTGACAGAAGGGGAAGAAATCCCCTGAACCGTTACAGTGCGCTCCCGCAGCCCACGGAGGGCGCGCGCGCACGCTCCTCCTCCTCCTCTCAGTCTTTGCGGGCCATCTCTTTGTTGCAGCCTGTGTGCACGCATCCCCAACTTACAGAGGGCGCGTGCACATGCTCCTCTTATCCTGTCCCTCATGTCTCCGCCTCCCAAACCCTGCAGGCCATTCCCCTGACTGCCCCTTCTGTCTCCTCCTCTTCTCTCTCTGACCTATCCCTATTGTCTCCCACTTCTCTCTCTACTCCTCCCCTCTTTCCTATTGGTGTTCCCTCCTTTATTACCCCTGTCTGTCTACTTCTTCCCCGCTCTGCATAGTTCCTGTTTCCCTGTGTGTACCTGACCTATGCTGTGCTCCCTCTGTGTTCTTGCTGATTCCTGCTCCTGTTCACCTTGGATTTCCCTGGCTTTTGACCCCTGCTTGTCCTGGACTACTCTGCTCTCTGGTACCCCTATGAACCTTGCTACGTACTCTACCTCGCTTACCTCTCGCTTCCTAGGACCTGGCTTGTACTCTGACGACTCTACTCTCTGAACTCCTGGACATTGGCACACGGACACGACTATTCTCACGGACACCCCCAAGCGTTGCAAGTATATACTAACACTCTTCGAACAGGCCCAGCAACGCTATACCACACTCTGGGCTTGCTCCCACTGCTGTGGGTGTGTTGTGTCATACCGTTCCCACCTCAGTACTGGGGTCCTGCCAGGTCTGCGGGCATACAGGCGTGACACATGCAAACGTTCGTTCAGTCCTCACAGGATTCGTTCGGGAACACTTAGATCTAACGAATTCCATAAGAGGGGGATGATCCTTGGTTACGATATTATTAACCCCTCACACTGCGGAACTGCTGACGCTGGAACTTGGTTCAATCGTTGTTAAATCAGGTGAATCTCCTAGGGACTGGCCAACAGGCATTTTTATAGGGTTGAGGGACCTATACCTTACATGCATAACCAATCCCATGGGAACATTTTTCCCGCCTATCCCCGACTTGCCAGTAGTTTGCAGAAAGGGCAGAAGTTGCGCCCCGGTTTGCACGGAGCAGGCACTAACTTCACATCTAGGCTCCTTAGTATACCGGGACTCTCCCCTTACTTGGCGACACGGAGGCTGGGGTTTGGCCACCAAGTGTGAAGTACCCATACGTTACACTGGTATCTAGCACTTATACCACTACTATAAATTGATATGTGTGTGTATGGTTTCTTTATTCCCAGCTGCACCCCACAAATTAGAGTGCTAGCTCACTCCTATCGCGAGTTAGCTTATTTAATTGAACGGGCTATGATGTGGTTTGCGGTTTAACCCATTTCTCACGTCAATTTAGTTCCCCTCTTTCATGTTAGGAAGCTAACAAGGTAACTGATACATTTTGACAGCAAACCACTTAATCACTTAACCTTGCAGTTACTAGGTCGAGGGCTTAGAAAGTGATACCTATGTTTCTAAGCGGCCACCCATACACAGCCACACTTCTTCAATCAGCGCTTGGTTTAGCGCTTGCAGCTCCCTCTTGTGTCAAAAAAACAATTGGCACATTTCACATACATTTCTATTACTGCAGCTAGGGATTGAGCTGCAAAATGGGGACAATAAAGATGGTGTAGGGGAAATCATATCAGTGTGGTGCACATACAGTTAGCCCTTTCAGTCCCAACTCAATTTAGGGTTAATCAGCCAAGTATAATACCTTTATTAATGGCCTGATTAACCCCCTATCGCCACAAATACTATACACTTGCAATTACAGTTGTATATACTAATGTTTGACTGTTCACGGTTCATTGGGTTGTTTTGTGAACAGTATTTATATATTTGATATAACTGATTGTTAAAGGGTATAGCGCTATAGTTGTATATTTTTTCTAGAGAGATTCATAATGTCCATCCCGGGTGTTAAAGCCATTTTCCACTCATCCCCCTGTCGTATTATGACTAAATTGTAAGCTCCACGTAAATCCAATTTACTAAAAATTGAGGCTCCCTGCATTCTGTCAAAGAGTTCAGAAATTAAAGGTAAAGGATACCGGTTCTTTATCATGATCTTGTTAAATCCTCGGTAATCAATGCCTGGTCTAAGAGATGTAGACAGTAAAAGAGTGGAGAGGTCTACGCAAAAGTTGCGTTCACCCTCCACTAAAGTAGCCCTTTTAAGTGCACTCACCTAGATATTATTGTAGCATACTATAGTGAGACTAGAATTGTAGAGAGAGCAACAGACATAGTACATATAGGTACAGTAACCCCCAATCATGTATTGTACAGTGGATATAATGAAAACCAATTTTATTGAACTCAAAGACTAAAATAAAGCGGGGTATAAAACTGATGCACATACAAACATATAAAAATGGTGTGTTATTTATAGTATAAACACCTAAGGGGTATTGTTAACCCCTCATACCATGACGCCTCCTTGTAACAGAGAACTGTTCAAGATAGTACAATGAGGAGTATAGTATCCTCCTAGGGTGTCAGTTCAAGTATCAATATGACTGTATTTGAGTCTCTTCTGGAGCGAGACACTTAGGGGGCGTGCATGGGCATAAAAGTAAGCGTGATACGCGTCCTACAATATCTTAAGTGTATTTCCTAATGACCTGGTACTCCTAAAATATAATATCCCTCTTATGGGGATGGGAACTCCCCCTGCATGTACTGTTGTACTGATATTAGGGTAGGAGTAGGAAACCTGCTAGCTAAATCCCACTAGTTTATAAGGACAGGCACCTCAATTTCTCAGCCAAGATCACTGATTGGGTAAATATATGCTCCGTTTCTACTAGCGTAGAGTAGGGGGGCAGCACTGCATGGAGCATATATAAGCCTCCGCAGCGTTTACCAATGCCGCTCTTTAAGTAAATATATTCCGTGTCCTCTGGTTAGTTAGTAAAGTCCCCGGTAGTATGAGGGACCTAAGTAAAAAAGTTGCAGTCTGAATGTACCTAAAATGGTGCTACTGTTACCATCACCCCTGCTATTAGCTCTTGTTACAACTCCAAAGGTATACACATATTCTCAGAAGTATATACATAGCTGGGCCACTCTAAGCATGAGTGTATTATTGCTCAATGTTGAGTGTAATCTGTACTTGCCTCTGTATGAGGTTAGTACAGTATTATTGGGATATGATATAGAATATCCCTACAGGTAAGGTAACAGGCAAGGTATAAGCACATATACTTAAACAGAACCACTGCGGCAGTAAGCGTATGCTCCGTGCACCGCAGAGAGTACTAGATGTTTATCTCAGTAAGTGGTTAAGTTTGAATAAAGGGAAATGCACTCAATCAATGCCTCCTGTATTGCAGGTGCCCTGGTGGTAATCCCTTAGTAATATCTTTGGATTATATATGTATATATCTTCTTCTTTAGACCACTCCTGCAGTGAGCATTAGATCAGCTTGCTGCCGAGCGTACTGAGTGCTTCCCTCTATATGAAGTTAACGAAACTCATATAATACAGTTACAAAGTAGTTTCTCAACAGAGATATAGGGCTCTATGCAGTAAGCGCCGTAAATGTGCAATCGCCAAGCTTACCGATTCGGCATGATTTTGCCGATTTTCCCTCTCCGTATGCAGTAAGTGCCGAATCCCTTCCGAATCAAGCCGAAAACATTAGCGTCCACTCTGACGATGATTTGCCGATCACACACAGGTGTATCGGCTTGCATGGCGGGGTGCTGTTAGGTTCGCCAATTAAACTTCTTGCTGAATCTGCCGAAGCAAGCATGTTTTTGATTGCGCGGCCCATTTAAAGGCAGCGTGTACTGTTATTCATTCTCTGTGTTGTTGGGAGTGAGAGAGAGAGAGACACACAGAGCTGGACGATTTACTAATTTCAGATTCACTGAGAGAGTTGTTGTGTATTGTGAGAGGTTTGTCCTTTGTTTTGTTGTTTACATATTTGTCTTGTTGTCACTTTGTAAGTGTTCTGTGCGATTGGCTTGAATTTTCATGTCTGTTCTTTGTGTGTGATAGAGGTATGGCCTCAAAACATGGGAAGAGTGATGCTGGTGTGAGTGGTAGTGGTAGCCGTGTGAGTACGCGTATGAGTGAACGTAGAGTTCAGGGGAGTGCTGTTGGTGGGAGTGCGAGTGCTGTTGCTGGGAGTGCGAGTGCTGTTGCTGGGAGTGCGAGTGGTGCTGGTGGCTCTGTTGCTGGTGCTGCTGGGGTGTCTGGTGGTGGTGTGGTTGCTGGTGTGCAGCTTTTGGAGTCTCTTTCATTGGAAGAAGGAGAGTCCAGTCAGCAGCAGACAACCTCTGGCCCAAAACATAGTCGGAAGAAACGTGTGGAGGGGCAACGTAATCCTCGGTTCAATGACAAGGAAAACACAGTTCTTGTCACAAGGATTCTGGAGCACTTTGACTGTCTGTATGGCCATTTAGTAGGTAAGTCTACCTTTGCATTCATTCTCAAATACATGTTACTGAAACAGAGGATATTGCCGCTCACCAAATGTACGCAAAATATATACATATAGATAGGAGGTGCATACGGGAATTATCAACATATGTTAAGGCAGGGAAGGGTTAAAAGGAAAAACCCAAAAGAAATCCTATTTGCACTCACCTATACTATTAAATGGTTGGGAAAGATTCAATCCCTGGGTAAAAAACCCATATACCATTTAGTGATACACAGTAAAAATAGTTTATTAAACAGTTATACAAAGACAAGTACAAATTGTTAAAAAGAACAGGGAATGGGTGCAGAGAGTGGAGTGCTCAATCTGACCTAGTATAGTCAGCACGCTGCTAACAGCAACAAATACCTATGGTATGTCCTCACAGACTAATGCATAACCCTCCTAATGTGCACACGTTCTTGTATGTTGCAGGTGGAGTTTGTGTACCATAGTCATAGAAAGGACCTCTAACACACCCAACCTGTATGTGGTAAGCGTTTGTGTCCTATCTAGAAGGAAATTGTGCTGTGTGGCCATTTAGTAGGTAAGTCTACCTTTGCATTCATTCTCAAATACATGTTACCCTGGGTCATGTGTGTTGTCTTAATATCAAAATATTATTCGATAATATCTATCAATTCAAATTAATTTTTACACACATATTTTGATCATGTTTTAGAACAAGAACAATCAGTCGTTCATTTTGACCAAAGTTCATACAATATTCATGCAAGCTTCCTTACATGTCTATGTTTAAAGTAAATGCTCATGTGGTACACATATTACACCTAAACCAGCATGTTTGGTATCTCTTGGAACAGCTAGCAGTTTAGGAAACTGCTCGTTTTAATAAGAAGAATTAACGTCCTATATTGTGTATGTATTTCAAGGGCGGACAAGTTCAGCATCCAAAAAAGAAATGTGGAATCAAATAACATTGGCTGTGACTGCGTGTGGGAATCATGTCAGGGACCGGAATAATTGTCGGAAGAGATTTGACGATATCAGGGCCAAATTAAAAAGAAAAATACAAGCACAACGGTTGCATGCTTCTGGCACTGGAGGTGGCCCTCCAGCACAACGTCTCATGTTAACACCATTGGAGGAGCAGATGCGGGAAAAAATTCTTCCCGTCGTCGTGGAGGGTTTACCCGGTGACAGATATATCGGAATTTATTCGTCAGAATTTCCACCAGGTGAGAAATGTTACTGTACTAGGCGTGTCGTAGGTTACAGTTCTTGTCTATATTTCCGCTGCTACTTATAATTTCTTCCCAATATAAGCATACCTACATATATATATGTATATATGTCTCTCTCTATATATCTAACTATCAATATATATTTATATTTCGTTGTCCTACTTAAATCACAAATTAATATATAACGTGGCACTGAGTGCTCATTTGCATGTCATTTCCCACAATCCCTTGCTGCAGTGGAAGTGCTGTATGCTGGCCGATGATGGGGAACGACGGGGTTGCACACCTGTCTAAGACATGCAAATGAGCATACATTAATATGTAGTGTTGCATTAATATATATATATATATATATATATATATATATATATATATATATATATATATATATATAAAAAAAATGATTGTTAATTTATGTAACACCTATAAACAGGACATTACTGCCTCATCAACTCATGCATGGAAAATATTGCCTTGAAAGGCAAACAAACATCAATTGCACTAACACATTTGCTTATGTTTAATAAAAGGTCCTTTTTTGCTTCATGTCATATACAGAGAGCATAATTACGAACATGTTGCATATGTTTTTTATTTGTGTTCATATGTAACTCACTTCAGAGCAGTATTTCGCTCATCTACCATTGTCTGAAACCAGCTGCAATTAATATGTAATCACAGCATACAAGAGAACTCAGGGGGTGGGGTTGTGCAGGCAGCCAGATAACATGGTCATGTTACGGTCAACTTTGTTGAGACCACTTACAGCTGCTTGAAATAATTGAAAGATCAGGGTGATGTGACGTTTTGGTGGAGGGACTACATTTCTTAGAAGCTGCCAAGCTAAACAGAAGTTAATCACATTCATTTGAAATGTTAACTCTATGTACAATTTCACCCACCAAGCCACTATGTATCAAAACGTACGTGACACATTCGTTCAATCATTTATTATGTGAAACTTATATCATCAGCACATTATCACACCAGTAGCATCTGTGAGCGACACAATGCATGTGTTATTGAGTGTCAGCCACACTGAGCCCTACACCTGCTTCTAGTAATTGTTCACACATATCCCTTAAAAATAAATTGCACATTTCCACTATTACGTACTGAATTATAAGCATAGTCAACTTTGCTGGCATGGTACTGATGTACATTATTATTTGTATATTACTACACAAGATATGCAGTGTATGTCCAATAGAGCAACTAATTGTTCAACACATTACTGCATAAACATTGTATGTTGTATGGTAGTTACAAAAAAAGTGCCAAGTACACAGACATGTACATTATTGTTAAAATGGATAATTTTCAGTTTGCCTGACACATCTTTTCTTTTCATTAAGTGATGCTGTTAGTTAGGCATAAATACTCCAAATACACAAACTCAATGTTAATTATGTACACATGTCAATTGTAAACTTATATTATTCTTCTATATAGTTGCTCCAGGAGCTCATGTGTCACCTCACACTGAACAAGTCTCTTCACCTGGATCATCCAGCTCATCCTCAAGGCTGGAAGGTGAGTGTATGAGGTGCAGGACATCTAATATGTAAATTTTTAGATGTTATGTTGTCATGCTAAAGAAATGCCTTTCACATGTAATTTTAATCTGAACAGTTATTGTCACTTAAAATTAAGTTTCTACTGACAACATGTATTATGTGTGATGTAAACTATCATCTAGGAGTTGTGAGGTTAGAACAACCTTTCATTCATTCTTCTTTCACACTGAGTCGAAACATATTTGTTAATTCAAGGTACATTTTAATTTAACACAACATAAAACGTATGGAAACATGTTGTGTTAAACTGTGAGAACAACTCTCATTATATTGAAAAACAGCATAAATATCCATGGCATTTCATCATGTCTTCATTTATTTTTAGAAGCCGATGTTGACAAAGAAATATAAATTCAATCAAGGGACCATGAAGATATTCCCAGTCGAAGAGTAACACAGCACTCAAGTCCTCCAGCTCGTGACACATACTCAGCAATAGCAGCTTCTGAAGAAAGAATTGTGGTTGAAGAAAATCGTCGCCATTCAGAAATGATGTCAGTGCGTGAAAGGATGATATCACAGCAGGAAAGGATGATATCACAGCAGGAAATTATGATATCACAGCAGGAAAGGATGATATCTCAGCAGGAAAGGGCGATATCACAAATGTCACATCTAGAAAGAGTAATCATTCAAGTTCCTAAACAAATACAAAATTTAAATAGGACATTAGAAGCAGTAGTTGTTCATCTAAGCCAAGCTAATCAGTTGAGAATTAATGCAAGAGAACAACAATTCAACTTTACCCCATCTGAGGATGGATCTTTAAATGCTGCTATGTTTTCATCAGAGGCATCACTTCATTCCCCAGTTCTGGATGGTACCGGTACAGTAGCTGCAAGTTCTGTGCAGGTCCCTGTCAACATCCAACCGCTAACATCTGTTGTAAATCAGGAACGGACACCTACAAATGAGGCACGAAAAAGAAAGTTAGGCAAACAATTACTAATAACCAGTTTTTGGAAAAAAATAAAACAACAAAACAGGACTTGGCTCAAACATCAGTTGTACAATGTGTACCAACTGGTTCACAATTGCCACTGCCCACAACCCCTGCCCGTGAAGTGTCACTGGCCACCACCCCCGGCCGTGAAGTGGCACTGGCCACAACCCCTGCCCGTGAAGTGTCACTGGCCACAACCCCTGCCCGTGAAGTGTCACTCGCCACAACCCCTGTCCGTGAAGTGTCACTGCCCACAACCCCTACCCATGAAGTGTCACTGGCCACAACCCCTGTCCATGAAGTGTCAGTGCCCACAACCCCTGCTCGTGAAGTCTCACTGCCCACAACCCCTGCCCGTGAAGTGTTACTGCCCACACCCACTGCCCCTGAAGTGCCACAGGCCAGTCAAAGTGGTACAGTTATGGCCAAAGTAGTTTCCAAATGGAAAAGGCAAACACAACAGCCAACAAGCAGGCCTGTGACTCGTTCTCAAAAGGAAAAAAACAATAAATGATCACATTCAGTAAATCTGTAGTTGTCCTTGTGGTGTTTAAGGGAGAATATTTCATGAATATTGTATGTATGCTCAAGACCTGTTGTTTCAAAACATTCAAGTATGTCCTTGTACACGTGAAGGTTTTGAAATGTTCACAGTCTGAATTAATGCATAATGTTAAAAAAAATTTATATATGAATCATCAGTTGATTAATGGTACAACATTACACAGTTGCCATGTTTATAGAAGCTGACATTCATTTAGCTGGTAAACATTTGATGTATGTGTGTGTGTTAGGTAATTTAGATAGTCATTGCATGTTAATATTATTAACATCCAACTTGAAGTAACTATCTATATAACTGCATACATCTTACATTTCAGTTGACAGCAGGATTAACTGTAAACAATTACTTACTTTCACCTTCTTTCTACCTTCAGAATGTTGGCATGTCAGCATGTATGAGTACTGGTTACAATAACATCTGTGAATGTGTATTAATAAATATGTAGTCTCTATGGATATATGTACACACATGGTCCTACAATTAATAAATGTTCTAATATGAAAACTGACCCCTGTTACATTGGATTTAAAATTTTTGTTTTTTTTACTATGTTTACATCCAATGCAATTTGTGCACGTGTAATAGCCCTTAAGACCATTCAACCATGTCACATGGCGATCTCTAAGGCCATCAATGGGACAACTAGGAGGGCCAGGAATTTAAAATCCACCCTTTATCCTAGTTGTCCCATTGATGGCCTTAGAGATCGCCATGTGACATGGTTGAATGGTCTTAAGGGCTATTACACGTGCACAAATTGCATTGGATGTAAACATAGTAAAAAAAACAAAAATTTTAAATCCAATGTAACAGGGGTCAGTTTTGATATTAGAACATTTATTAATTGTAGGACCAATTTTTGTGTGTATTTATTAGAATGTCCATGCGGCCTGCAATATGTAGGCCGGACAGGGAGACCCCTCAAAAGACGGTTCGCAGAACACGTCTATAACATCAAGAGGGGCCTCGAGACCCACAGTGTCTCCAATCATTTTAAAATACACCATGGTCAGAATCCAGAAGGTCTGGTATGTGTAGGAATCGACAATCCTAAAGGTAGCTGGCGTGGGGGAGACAGACTAAATCTGGTATCCAAAAAAGAAAGTTATTGGATTTATGTCCTTAAAACATTGTCCCCCCACGGCCTGAATATCGATTTTGACTTAGCGGCCTTTTTAAAAGATTCCTAAAAACAGGCCATTAATAATGTTTTAGCGATTTACTGGTGTCTTTTAACCTTTTTTAATAACCTTTATAAATGTCTTAGTATATAGGTAATAGTGTGCAATTCCATATAACTGTTTTTGAATTGTTTAAATGTTATTGACAGTAATGTACAATTCTTTATATCTACATTCAATATTATCAATTAATTTTTAATTTTTCTATATATATGTAATGTTTTAATTTAGTTGATATATTTGTCCAAATGAAGTGTAACTTTTTAATTATTTATTCATTTTAAGGCCACAGGAGTAATTTAGTGTATCCCTCCTTAATATTCCTCCTCCTTTTTGTTTATACTATTGATGAATTTTAGGTATAGTAGTTGTAGGCACCATTATTTGATCCCGTTTTACTTTTCAATCAATTGTAGAATCATATAGTGTACAGCTTTAAATGCCTAGCCCATCCCTTTATAGGAAGGTCCTTCCATTTAGGATTGTATATAAATAACCTATCCACTAAGCTCCATTAGCCCCTGACGAAGTGACAACGGGTCACGAAACGCGTAGGGAGGAGGAGCTTAGTGATTTGGAACGTCTGAGCACCCGTAGTTCCTGACGCGAGGAGAGTTCCGGTTTCCAGTTTCCGGTTTGCGGCATCGCTGACGTCACTCGAGGTTCCGGTATCGAGTGTAGCGTGTGGCGATTCTCTCCTCGGCAGTCTATAGGAGCAGTGCAGGTTGCGGACGGCAGTTTGTGCGGTATTTGATACCCTGTATCTATGTAAGTGTGATTTTAACGTTTTTTCTTGAGCTATTAAATCCTGTACGATATCACACTAGTATTGTTTAATTTCCACCCTCTCCCCCCCCCCTCCCACTCTTGAACCTGTGGGAGTGTTGGAGTGAAAAATCGACACTGAGTGAGGGAGATTCCAGCAGACCAGACCACGTGGGATCCGTGAGATGATCTGAAGGAAAGGGACGGATGTCACAGATTCTCTCAACTGAATGTTGCTAGCCCATATCCTGTAAGTAGGATTCTAGGATTTTAGATAGGGAGACAATTGAAGAAACACACTACGCAATTGGTGTGCCCTGTTGTCTTTTCTGTTATTTCAGAAACAGCTGAACATCATTCATAAGGACTACAACTCCCCTGTCTGAAATATCACTATCAAGACCATCAACCTGCCTAAGGAAGCCTATACTAGAGACTGCCTTGTTGGTTCACGGTATTTTTGGACATTATTCACAGCGCCAGAAACGATTAATTTGTGTATTAGTATTGTTTGTACAGATTTGGAATAATCTGCTGTTTTTTTGTTCCTTAGGCTGCTTTATGTTTATATTTATATCACATTATTGTCAATCACATTTTTTGATATAACCACCTTCACTTTAATTAGTGTGTAGGCCAGCGCTTTTTAGAGGGCTTATATTGATTTGTTTATTTGCTTGTATTCTGTTCCGTTAACCCCTCAGCAGCAGACCACACACACCATGGCACTATTCACCACTAGAACACTGAGAGGGCAAAATCTAGCAGGTTTTTTTAATGATACCATTGATCCGATGGAGACAGACAAGGACAGCTTAGACACTCAGTTTTCTAAACTAGAGAAGTTGCTCACACAGGAAATGAGACAAATCTGGGAGACTTTTACGCTGAAACAGTATTTAGAAAACAAAAGGATTCCCAGAGGACTCAGAGTACAGAAGCCACCAACATCAGATTATGATGATGAAGAATTTTTAACACAATGGAATTGTATACTTGACACATGTTCGGTTGACCTTATGTTACTTATTATTAAACATAGGACTGTGACAATGGAAGTTCTGGATGGTCAGATTAATTCAATAAAAGAACAATTGGAACCATTTACAGAACTTCCAGAGTACAAAGCCCTAGAAGAAAAGACATCTTCAAGAATAGACAAAATAGAGAAAAAGGTCAAATTGACTAAACATAAAAAATTTATAAGGGACAAAAAGGACTATGAAGACAATAAACAAAGGAATTGGAAGTCAGATAAAACTATTAGTATTGTTGAGATAGAACAGAGTGGACAAGATTCAACCCATCCAGTTAACAACTTTAGGGATAGAATAGATTCCTCTAGGAGCGATATAATAGATAGGTCCACTTTAGAAAAAAAAGGGGATTTGCAAAAACAAGATACAAAACCCCCTGCTAGCTCCAGCAAGGGTAAAAAGAAAATTATTAAACAAGATCAGGGAGAACAACGAGAGTATAGAGAACACCCGAATGGGCAGCATACCATGGGTCATCAAGTTAGAGATAGATCCCCCATTGGCAAATCCCGTGTGGGCCAGCATTACCGTGATAGATCCCCAGTTGATAGGCCTTATGGGGGCCGTCATGAGACTGATAATTCTAACCAAACTTCTTTTTTGGACCAGCGCCAGGGCAGAGCACCATTACAGGAAAGATGGAGAGGAGAAAGGGCTCACCCAGCCAGACAAGATCCAATAAGGGTATAAAAGAAAAGATCGAGATTGGAAGATACAGAGGAAAAAGAGGAGGGACAAGGAAGAGAAAGAGAAAGAAGAAGGTTAGACCAAGGGAGAGATTGGTAAAAAGCAATGTGTTCAACATTAGTGATGTACCCCTCAAAAAAGCAGAGTTAGATGTTTTATCACGAGGTCTAAATTTTGCCCCTGTTAGTGGACCCAATATGTTTAATACATTTGTGGATGTCCATCGCTTTTTGAGAAAAATTTCTCTTAAAAAATATTACATCAGGGATGCAGTTAGCAGAGCGGTCATTTCACCCAATCCCAACCCTGTGGCCAACAAGCCTCCCTTAACACCTTTTAAAAAACCCTCCACTTTCTACCCTAAAGGAATGAAGGGGAATTTTGTTGACACATTCGCCGAGATGGCGATCTCGGATTTAGAAGCAGCAAGTGTAGATTTTAAATGCCCAAAACAAAATCTTAGTCAGGAAGAGAAAGAGGCAGTTAAATCCCTAGAATCAAACGCCAACATAGTGATCAAGGCGGCAGATAAAGGGGGGGGGGTGGTCGTTATGAACTCTTCTTATTATGAGGAAGAATCACTCAGAATTCTGGGTGATAGTAGTACGTACTTAAAGCTAGACACAAATCCGACCATTCCATTTAGAGAAGAACTGATTACGCTTTTGGATCAAGGCATCCGGGATGAGATTATCACTACTAGGGAAATGGAATTTATAGCCATTGAACAGCCCAGAATCCCGATGTTTTATTTCATCCCGAAATTACATAAAAGCCTCACTAGACCCCCGGGCCGCCCGATAATATCTGGGATCCGTTCCCTCACCTCTAACCTGTCCCAGTTTTTAGATTATCTTCTTCAAAAATATGTTGTGCAGGTCCCATCTTATCTAAGGGACACGTCTCAGGTGCTAACCCTTATACAAGATTTGGTATGGACAGAAGATATGTGTTGGGTGACATGTGACGTAGTGTCCCTGTACACAATAATTGACCATAAGATGGGTTTAGACGCTATCAGGAGGGTTTTAGAACGTGATGTTGGGATAGATGACAGATTGAGGAATTTCATTTTGGATGGAATCAATTTTATTTTGACCCATAACTTTTTTAGTTATAAACAAGAGTTTTTTCTCCAGACATGCGGCACCGCAATGGGCACCAGGTTTGCCCCTAGTTACGCGAACTTATTCATGTCCGCATGGGAGGAGGACTATATATGGTCCTCCAACCAATTTGGGGCAAGCCTGGTGCTCTGGAAGAGATACATCGATGATGTGCTGTGTGTCTGGAGAGGGTCTATTGATCAATTAGAACAATTTAAAATCTATCTGAATACAAACACAAGGAATCTAAAATTCACGTTTAACCATAATACAACCAACATTAATTTCCTTGACCTATCTCTGTATGTGGTGAATAATACGGTCCATACTAAGACTTTCCATAAAGAAGTGGATGCCAACACATACCTTTTGGCATCTAGTCACCACCATTCTCAGTGGCTGCGCAATATTCCTAAAGGTCAGGCACTGAGAATAAAGAGAAACTGCTCAGAAGATGTTATGTATCAGCAGCAGGTCAAGGAGTTAAAAACAAAGTTTATAGAAAGAGGATATAAAAATCAGGAATTAGACAGGGCAATTTCAGAGGTTAATGTCATAGATAGAGCTTCTTTACTTTGCCAAAAAGATAATAATATTCCTAAATCACAGACACAAGAGAAGTTCCCTTTTTTTATCACTCAATATAGTGGCCTGGCCCCGGTCATAACAAAAACGTTAAATAAGCATTGGGGTATTCTCCATAGAGATCCCATTTTGAAAACCATTCTCCCAAGCAAACCTAAAATTGTTTACAAGAGGGCCAGGAATTTAAAATCCACTCTTTCTCCTAGTTGTCCCATTGATGGCCTTAGAGATCGCCATGTGACATGGTTGAATGGTCTTAAGGGCTATTACACGTGCACAAATTGCATTGGATGTAAACATAGTAAAAAAAACAAAATTTTTAAATCCAATGTAACAGGGGTCAGTTTTGATATTAGAACATTTATTAATTGTAGGACCAATTTTTGTGTGTATTTATTAGAATGTCCATGCGGCCTGCAATATGTAGGCCGGACAGGGAGACCCCTCAAAAGACGGTTCGCAGAACACGTCTATAACATCAAGAGGGGCCTCGAGACCCACAGTGTCTCCAATCATTTTAAAATACACCATGGTCAGAATCCAGAAGGTCTGGTATGTGTAGGAATCGACAATCCTAAAGGTAGCTGGCGTGGGGGAGACAGACTAAATCTGGTATCCAAAAAAGAAAGTTATTGGATTTATGTCCTTAAAACATTGTCCCCCCACGGCCTGAATATCGATTTTGACTTAGCGGCCTTTTTAAAAGATTCCTAAAAACAGGCCATTAATAATGTTTTAGCGATTTACTGGTGTCTTTTAACCTTTTTTAATAACCTTTATAAATGTCTTAGTATATAGGTAATAGTGTGCAATTCCATATAACTGTTTTTGAATTGTTTAAATGTTATTGACAGTAATGTACAATTCTTTATATCTACATTCAATATTATCAATTAATTTTTAATTTTTCTATATATATGTAATGTTTTAATTTAGTTGATATATTTGTCCAAATGAAGTGTAACTTTTTAATTATTTATTCATTTTAAGGCCACAGGAGTAATTTAGTGTATCCCTCCTTAATATTCCTCCTCCTTTTTGTTTATACTATTGATGAATTTTAGGTATAGTAGTTGTAGGCACCATTATTTGATCCCGTTTTACTTTTCAATCAATTGTAGAATCATATAGTGTACAGCTTTAAATGCCTAGCCCATCCCTTTATAGGAAGGTCCTTCCATTTAGGATTGTATATAAATAACCTATCCACTAAGCTCCATTAGCCCCTGACGAAGTGACAACGGGTCACGAAACGCGTAGGGAGGAGGAGCTTAGTGATTTGGAACGTCTGAGCACCCGTAGTTCCTGACGCGAGGAGAGTTCCGGTTTCCAGTTTCCGGTTTGCGGCATCGCTGACGTCACTCGAGGTTCCGGTATCGAGTGTAGCGTGTGGCGATTCTCTCCTCGGCAGTCTATAGGAGCAGTGCAGGTTGCGGACGGCAGTTTGTGCGGTATTTGATACCCTGTATCTATGTAAGTGTGATTTTAACGTTTTTTCTTGAGCTATTAAATCCTGTACGATATCACACTAGTATTGTTTAATTTCCACCCCCTCCCCCCCCCTCCCACTCTTGAACCTGTGGGAGTGTTGGAGTGAAAAATCGACACTGAGTGAGGGAGATTCCAGCAGACCAGACCACGTGGGATCCGTGAGATGATCTGAAGGAAAGGGACGGATGTCACAGATTCTCTCAACTGAATGTTGCTAGCCCATATCCTGTAAGTAGGATTCTAGGATTTTAGATAGGGAGACAATTGAAGAAACACACTACGCAATTGGTGTGCCCTGTTGTCTTTTCTGTTATTTCAGAAACAGCTGAACATCATTCATAAGGACTACAACTCCCCTGTCTGAAATATCACTATCAAGACCATCAACCTGCCTAAGGAAGCCTATACTAGAGACTGCCTTGTTGGTTCACGGTATTTTTGGACTTTATTCACAGCGCCAGGAACGATTAATTTGTGTATTAGTATTAAATGTTATGTAATGTCCCTAATGCTTTTTAAAGACAATGCACATTAATGCACATTAATCATCAAGTGTAGCTAAACGCATGTACACTATACAGAAAAGACATGTTTGCAAAATCAAATGTATTTCTATACGTTTGGTTTATACATCCAATAAGTATACCTTTATAGAGGTTGACACATCTTATGACAGATGTGAGTTCAGATACATACCATGAGTAGTCATTGACGTGATATACCTTCAAAAAGAAAAAATCAATGATTATCAAACATTGTCATGACATCTTCATTAAGGTAAGCAACACACCAAAGTGTCTATTTGGTTTTACATATGAAACACCATGTATATTTCGTCACATATAATATGAAAAGCACACTGGTGTACAAATCATTGTGATGCACATGTCACACTGTAACAATAACATTGTACGTAACCATACTGCAATAACGAATGACTATGGACATAGTAGGTGTATTTGGTATGCATCACCAAAAAGACAATGTTAAGAAATGATTCATTTGTAACACAATTTGTATTCACATACACACAAGAACTTCACATTATAAGAAGGATTATATAACCTGTGGATGAATGACATACCGGTGCCACATGCATTTGTCCACACAGCAGAGAAGAGAAAGGTGTGCGACCCATATTCATCTGTTTCCTAAGTGAATGGTATTTTGACAAATGTATTTTTAATATAAAATAATGAATATATTTATGTAGTACTATGAACATATATGTATTTGCTTACATGAAAAAAATGTATTTATGACATTCTGACGTGTCTCAACACCACTGGCTGTTTGTTCATTGTCAGCTGGTACATTGCCGGGATGCTCCTCCTCCAAAGGCTGACTTATGTCTGTTTGTACATTATTTCTGAGTGCCACATTGTGCAAAATGCAACATGCAATGATAATATCAGACACTTTATCAGGCTTATATTGAAGTGCCCCACCAGTTCTATCGAGACACCTAAATCTTGTCTTGAGAAGCCCAAATGTCCTCTCTATAACGGTTCGCGTTGATATATGGGCAACATTGTACCTCTCCTCTGCTTCAGTTTGAGGGTTTGGCACCGGGGTCAACAGCCACGGACTAATTCCGTATCCTGAGTCACCTAGAATCCATGGTGCACACATAAGGTAAAATTAGTGATAACATTATAAAATACAACAATTCCTATAAAAAAAAGAGTTTTGTGTAACCACATCCAAATATGTACTCACCCACCAGCCAACCAGGTCCAAAATAGCCTTCTTCGAAAGCATGGAAGAGTGATGAGTTCCTTAGGATAGAGGAATCGTGACTGGAACCAGGGAATTTGGCTACCACATGCATAATCTTCATTGTGGCATCGCATACCACCTGTATATTCAGGGAATGGTAGTGCTTACGGTTGCGGTAAGCATGCTCACTCTGACTAGGCGGAATCAAAGCAACATGGGTGCAATCGATGCACACATGGTATCCCGGCTATGGTATAAAAGCCATTCCTGACTTCCAGCCACTCTGTCTGCTCTGTAGGAAAATGAATATAATCCCTAGTGCGTCTATTGAGTGCATATAGAAACTGGGTAAAGGCCCGCGAGAATGTTGATTGCGAGACCCCGCCCACTATGCCCACAGTTGTCTGAAATGACGCGGAAGCAAGATAATGTAATGAGCACAGCATTTTAACAAGCCCAGGGACTGCACGACCTCTGGCTGTCCCAAAATCTAAATCTCCCCTTATCTCTTCATAAAGAGATAAGATTGCTGCTGAACTCAAACGATAGCGACTTACTATCTCCTCCTCACTCATTCCATCTAACAGGGTTCTCTCCCTGTACACACGAGGATGAGCCACAAATTCTCTCCTCTGTCTTCTCCTGTCCATCTCCCTGTCCCTCTCCTGTCCGCGTGCCTGTCCCTGTCACTGTCCCTGCCTCTGTCCCTTCCTTGCCCTATGACATTCTCTCCATGAGCAATCCACTCGTGCAATAGAATGTTCCTACGTCTCCTAAACATGCGCATCATTTTGAGGTCTGTAACTGTGATTGAGCAGGTAATTGGCATCCTTTAAATAGCTATGTGATGATGTCAGGTGAGTTGCTACAGTGCAACGTGTTACATTAACATATCCAAGTAGTTGACTCCCAACCTGTTTCCATTTGATCTAACAAGTATTATTTATGTGTATTCAGCAGCCAATCATGATATTTCACAATGATGTAACGTGAAGCTTTGTACAAGCATTTCTTGTAACTTATTTGTGAAATGTGTAATGCATGTACCACTTCTGAACGCAACACTCAGTCATGTAATTATGATAAAACCATGACATTGACGTAGAAAAAGTTCGCTGCAACATGTCTAATTTGCCATGTTATTGTTACATGTTCACATCAATTTATTCTACTGTGCATATGCATACATTTCTGGCATCAGGATAGTTAATATTGAATCAGTTTCAAACGTGTAACAATAAGTAACTATTGTAGATGTGTGTATAAGTTAGCATGAAGTGCTTGTAATGCAATGTGATTGAGTGTCCAATAGCAGACGTGATCAAAAAAGGGAGGACACAAAGTACATGTAAACATGAGAACAAAGATGTACATGAACGTTTGATGATGCGGTACACATTACAAGCATTCTCTAATGTATAGCAACATGAATATACGGTGGATGTGTTAGATGTGTGAAATATGTAACATCATATACTAAATTGTAGCACAGTTCAGTAACATATTTGATATGATGTGAGCTTCTCCTTTAAGAGTTGAGTATAGGATTTTCACTTGACACATCATCACATGATGAGTAATGTGAGAAGCAAATGATGATAACATCTAAAAGTACAATGTAATGCAAATAATAAACTTAAGGTGTGACACAATGAAGTGAATGACCCCCACACTGTAATGCCAAACACATTTGTATTGTGAGCAATAGAACGTAAACAGTACTATAATGTTATACGTCCCCGCTCCATTGACTCCATTGATGTACAGAAGAGTTTTTTTTTTCTAAGTGCCGTTCCGGCAACCTTAGCGATCGTTCTCCCCTTCAACTTGCCAACTTTAGTTGGCGGGACAAATTGGCGAAGAAATCTCCATTTCTTAGTGTCGATCAGCACCGATAAGCTGATTTGGCTACTTGAATACAGCCGATTTAAAAAAGTGGCGAAAAGTGCCGAAAAACGGCTTATCGCCAGGCGAATGGCGAAAAAAAATTATCGACAACGAAACATGCCGAAAAGGAGCACTTATCGGCGCTTACTGAATCTCAAAGCCAATTTTGGCGGAAAAATGGCGAAAAAACCATTATCGACACTTACTGCATGAGGCCCATAGTGTGTATATATATATATATATATGCAAATACAACTGTATGCTCATCTGCATGTCTTAGTCATACAGTTGTATTTGCATATTTGCTTTCCTGTGGAGGGTTTTTGTCACTTTTTCTACTCACCATAACTTAACTCAGTATTATATATATATATATATATATTTTTTTTATAGAGAGAGAGAGAGAAAACAACAAAGAGAAGCGCAGGCTCCATAGTGTTTAACTGTATAAAAATAAAGTCCTTTTAATATGACACGCAGTCCCTTTTAAAATCTTGTAAGTATGATTCCTATGGACTGCGTGTCATATTAAATGGATTTTATTTTTATACAGTTAAACACTATGGAGCCTGCGATTCTCTATGTTTTTTTTCTGTAGATTCTATTGTGGGTGGCTATACCACATCAAAGGAGCTACAACGAATCAATAGTTATCTGGCGGTCTGAATCCTTTCAATTATATTACATTCTCAGTGGATCCGGACGGACTCTAATTGTGAACTCTAAGGGGGCTATGCACTAAGCAGTGATAAGTCGTTTTAAGAGTGCAACGTGCTTTTAGAACGTGAAGTTCCGCCGAGCGCTATGCACTAAGCCGCGCAAACAGGCACTTTGCGCTCTAAAACGGGCTTTTCCTTGAAAATTTTTCTAAGTCCAACTTTGATCGTACGATCAGCTGTTTGAGCTGAATCCTGCCCTTCAGCGGGATTCACTAAGCAACGCAAACTCATCGTACGTTAAAGTTGAGCTGAATAAAGCTCACCAGCTAAAGGCTGTTGATAAAAAAGCAGGACTTAGCAAAAAAAAATTTTGTTTACCTTTTTGCATGCGTAAAACCCATACAACAGGCCGCCGGGTGACCCCGGCTGACCTCGCAGGGGTCCGGGGGTCCCCGGCTCACCAAGCGGGGGTCCCCGCAGGAGTCCGGGGGTCCCCGCGGGAGTCCCGGAGTACCAATGTTGCGCCTCCAAAAATAATAAACAATATTTAAAAATAAATACACCCCCTAACACATAAAATACAGTAATGTGCAAAATTACTATTATCCACATATTGGTAAATTATGCATTTGCCCATTTTAAATACATAAACATTACAATAAATACAGTCAAAACATATGTCACTTACCTTTTACAGACATCAACGATGAAGGCCGTCTTCATCCTCATCTTAATTCTGCCCATGCCCCCTCCGATGCTGCTAAATATGCACCACAATCACAATAGCCAATGTAATGTCCCCTAACCCCTTAATCACCGTAGCGGTTATTAACCGCAACAGGCATTAAGGAGTTAACCCACCATCACCCACCATTCGGGAGGCCTACATACCCTGCCACACTAACCCTCCACCCCATGAGGCCTAACCACCCTCACCCACTACCCACAAGGGAGGCCTACCCACATACCCTTGGGGCCAATACACCTCCCCCCCAACACATACAGTACAATAATGTGCTAAATAACTATTATCCAGATATGGATAATAGATTATTTGCCCATTATTAAACACATAAAACATGCATTAATCAAAACATTCATTTTTAATCTTAAAAACACCACATTGCATGTTACAATAAATCCAGCATTGATTGCAAATATAAAGCAACAAAGCACCAGCTACACAAATGTATATGAAATGTCACACAATTGCATTTAGTGTCTACATGATGCAATTAATCTGTGCATCATGTAACACAATGCTAAATATATGTCACAATAAAAAACACTATGAACAATGTCCCCAAAGCACAAATGACATCATGAAAATGAAATCCTGATTAAGAAACATCAATACAATTACCATGAATCAATTAATCCATTTCCTAAACCAATTACAATACAATACAAATCAATAATACAATTCCCTATTCAATTCCTAAAGCCAAACCATTGACAAAAGAATTCTCATTTAAAGTAACCACATTATTCCAATCTAAGTACCGTAAAGAAGCCATTACAAATAACCTGTAATTAAATACCAATTACATTCTTCACAACAATGTCAAAAAGAAGCGGAAAAATACATTAGCCATACATGTAAATAACCTATAAATGTGCTACATAATCAATTATTATCCCTGTATGTCTATCCATATAGATAGATATAATTACATACATGGGCAATAATAGAGCATTAAAAAACATTGCATTTACATATGAAAATCACATACAATACACCCATTCAGTGTCCGTGAATGTATGTATATACATATACAGTGGCGGCCGATCTGAGTCTAAGGCGGCTAGATCCGCGGTTTTCATATTATCCCGGTTATGTGCGTTTTTTTGTCATTTTCGCCCGGAGTGAACTGCGTTATTTTCACGCTCGTGATATTAGCATTTTATTCTCGCTGTCTGCAATACTGCAATGCCGTGTAAAAACTCAGAGGGGCGTTTGCGAGCTGTTGTCTTGGAAGTCTAATACCTTCGCGGTGCAGCCTACGTCAGTACACAGTCTGTGTGTGCGCGCGCAGTAATTGTAAATTTGCATATTTAAAGTATACATGCATTTGCAGTGCTGTGCTGCTGTACAGTACTGTATGTCTCATTTGAAAATTGTTGAAACGCATAGGCGTGTACAGTACTGTAACAGTGTCATCTTCTGTGCAATGCAGTACATCTCTCCTTTGACCGTGTGTTTTTATTGTAATTTTTTTTCTCCACAAACCAAACCATTTTTTTTTCACAAGCCTGCCAAAACCATCTTACTGTATTATGATATTCAATCCGTGCTGTAGCTTTTGACTGCGACACTGTGTGTTTGACTGCACATGGTTGATTTGTGTGCTTTTTACATACAGTACTCTTTTTGGGGGTGTATTATTATGATGAACTGCCTTTTGAAATTAAAGTATGTATTTATCTTTGCACTTCCACGGAGTCGTTCATTTTCTGATTTTCTGAATCTTGCCATTGTGTTCTTAATCCGTCCATAGCTGTGCTATTAAGCCTCACTGCGCCTGCGTGTAATTGTCTTTGAGATGGGAGCTAGCTGCTTACTGCGCATGAGTCACCCAACCCCCCCTCGCCACAGAGTCGTTCATTTTCTGAATCTTGCCATTGTGTTCTTAATCCGTTCATAGCTGTGCTATTAAGCCTCACTGCGCCTGCGTGTAATTCTCTTTGAGATGGGAGCTAGCTGCTTACTGCGCATGAGTCACTCAACCCCCCCTCGCCACAGAGTCGTTCATTTTCTGAATCTTGCCATTGTGTTCTTAATCCGTCCATAGCCGTGCTATTAAGCCTCACTGCGCCTGCATGTAATTCTCTTTGAGATGGGAGCTAGCTGCTTACTGCCCATGAGTCACCCAACCCCCTCCCTCAACAGAGTCATACATTTTCTGAAGTTAGTTAGTCACTGCGCTTTCGAATTTGATTTGCACAGAGCAACACCTCTCTACAGTATGCACCTGTGTGTAATCCTCTTTCGGATGGGAGCTACTGTAGTTTATTTCTGCTCATGCACCTGTAACTCTTAACTGTTATTTTATCTACACGCCTGCAAAAACAATCTTAATCTAGGTAGGACTGAAACCAGTTTAAAGCATGCTTCCCTATTCCAGAGCTCTGGAGTTTGTTAAGCAGGATAGCATGATCAACTGTGTCAAAAGCCTTTGCAAAATCTAGGAATACTGCACCAGGGAGTTGTCCCCGTTCCATTCCACACTGGATTTCATTGCAAACTTTTAGCAGGGTAGTTACGGTGGAGTGTTTGGGACGAAAGCCAGATTGGAATTGGCTAGGGAAATTTGTCTTGGTGTAGAAATCGCTTAATTGGGAGTGGACACATTTTTCCATGACTTTGGATAGAATTGGGAGAAGTGAGATTGGCCTGTAGTTTGTGACAGTGTTTTTGTCCCCACTTTTGAAGATTGGGACAACTCTGGCAGTTTTCCAAGTCTTAGGGATATGGCCTGCAGACAGGATAGAGTTGACTATGGAAGCAATTGGTTTGGCAATGGCTGGGGCACCAAGTCGTAGGAACCTAGATTGTAGTAAGTCAGGTCCGCATTGGCTGCTTAGTTTTAGTTTGAGGAGCGCTTGTGTAATCTCCTCTTCAGATACTGGGCCAAATTGAAAATTGTGGGCAGTGTTGGGAGGGGGTGGGGCTATGTGTGTACTCCCAGGGTGAGATTCAGATTTGTGGTTTGGGCTGCGTTCCGCTAATAAGTTAGTGGCACACCCCACAAAGTAATCATTGAATGCATTTGCAATGTCAGTGGGGTTTGTCAGAGTAATATCACCCTTAGTGATGTTACTTGGTTGTTGATGGTTAGGAGGCTGGAATATTTTGTAGATAACCTTCCAGAAGTTAGCTGGGTTTTATGTATTTTGGTGGAGATTGTCAGAGTAATATTGTGCTTTTGCGTGCCTTGTTTGCCTTGTGCACATATTCCGCATGCATCTTTAGTGATTGAGATCCTTGGTAGTGCCAGTTACTTTGTAGCTTTTCCACAGGTATCCCTGAGCTGGTAGAGTGCAATAAGGTCAGTTGTAACCCATGGAAGGTGGGCCCCCCGTACCCTTATTTTGCATAGTGGAGCATGGGTATCGCAGAGTTTTAAGAACTCTGATTGGAAATAGTCGAGCGCAGAATCAGGGTCGGGAATTAAATTGATTCTGTGCCATGGGCAGTTGGTAAGGTCATCCAGAAACTGTTGTGGGTTAAAGTTCTTAATTGTTCTGGTGAGGAGAACTCTAGGGCTTGAATGGGGAGGTTTGATTTTCCTTACACAATACACTATTGCATGGTAACTGAAAATATCAGGAAGGATGCCAGAGGATTGGATTCTGCTGGGGTTTGAGGAGATAATCCAGTCTAGCAAAGAATGGTTATGTGATTTCAGGTTTATCCGTGTGGGTTGGGAAATGAGTTGTGATAGGTTAAGTGACTTGAGTTGTATCTGGATTTTGTGGTTTTTAGGGTCAAGCCAATTGAAGTTGAAATCCCCATGAACTAGCAGCTCACTCTTCTCATTCAGAGAGGAAATGGAGCCAAGAAACTGGGTAATATCAGTCAGGGATTGCAGTGGGGCTTTAGGGGGGTGGTAGATGCCAGCGAGCAAGATGGGCTTAGAAAAGGGGAGTCAGATTTTGCCAACTAGAATTTCAAAAGAGGGTGGGCTTGGGGGGCTTGTCTGCAATATAAAATAACACTCCTCCTCCTCTCTTTGACCTATCTCTCCTAAAAATGGAGTATCCCTGAATGGCGATATTTGCATCAGCGGTTTTAGAGGTTTACCATGTTTCTGTAAGAACGATGGCTTTTGGTTTATGCACAAGGCACCATGCCCTTAGTTCGTCCAGTTTGGGCAGCAGGCTCTGGATGTTTATATGGGCGACAGACAGACCCTTTTGGAATTTAAAGGTGGAATTCTCAGGGGCATGGGACAGATTTGAAATGGGAGGACCTGGGTTAGGTTCAATATCACCTGCTAAAGAGAGTAATAGTATGAGTAGAAATTTGGGTAGTTGTTTGCAAGTTGTAAATTTGTGGTGTTTGCCATTAGAGTGAGCAGTGGTTGGAGTGCTGGTTTTTAGAGTTCTCCACCAACATTCAGTAGATAGTGCAAGGCTTTTGAGTAGTCCAGGGTGTATGGTGATGTTGGGTGTGGGCCAGGATGGAGGAGTTTGTAGTGGAAAGAGGGAGTAACATCTCCATGAGGCCAGGAGAAAGAAAAATGTTAAGATACATAGCAGGTTCATTATGCCAGAGGTAGGCAGTGCTGCATGGAGCTGTTGTGAGCAAAGTGAGTGTGTGCAGACTAAACAGCAGGGGTGAGCCTGTTCCTTGTCAAGTTTTTTGCTGCATTGCAATGCTAGAGTCAAATCAGGGTTTCAGTGTTTTGTGCAGTCAGTTTTGGGAGAGGCTGCAGTGAAAGAAGTTGTAAAGGGGTGGGGGGTTAAAATATGTAGGTTAACAAGCATGGGATCATAGTGTGGTCATAAAAGCTCACCGTTTGTTGCGTTGAGTAAAAGAGTATGCAGAAAGATGCAGTCCCCAGTCACCTCTAGTCAAACTATAGTCTAACTATTATTGTCACTTAAAATGATCACTATAGTCTAACTATTATTGTCACTTAAAATGATCACTATAGTCTAACTATTATTGTCACTTAAAATTATCACTTTAAATGCATCACTCTTAAGATGCCAATGCTACCTTGCCAATGCAAGGGGAATCTGTTTTTTATACATCTAAAGCAGTCACATGACCCTCCCCCCGCCCCAATAAATCAGCTTGTTCCAGTTGGTCAATTAATAGCACAGAGTTAAGAGGGGAGGAAAAAAAAACACCTTTTTATATTCAAACATACCAAGAGAAATTAATAGTACAAGCCAGGAGGGAAATTCTTTTAAAACAGGACTTGCAGATGATCAGGGACACACTAAGAGAAATTAATAGTACAAGCCAGGAGGGAAATTCTTTTAAAACAGGACTTGCAGATGATCAGGGACATACCAAGTGAAATTAATAGTACAAGCCAGGAGGGAAATTCTTTTAAAACAGGACTTGCAGATGATCAGGGACATACCTGTGAAGAGAATGCAATTAGATCCATGTCATATCAGCTGAGGTTATTGGTCTTGCATGAAGAAAGTAAATATATAACTATAGTCTAACTATTATTGTCACTTAAAATGATCACTTTAAATGCATCACTCTTAAGATGCCAATGCTACCTTGCCAATGCAAGGGGAATCTCTCTAGCGACACAGTAGACTCATCAGTGAAGATGCAATCCTGGAAAGTTTCCCCACTGTCGATCCATGCCTGGGCCTGGACCACTCTTTTGATTTGTTAGCGTCCCGTATCATGGGGTACGCTCTGTAATGACAAGGAATAAATAATTTTAGCTGTACAGTACAGTTTCCGAAACAACACTTTTACCTCCTGTACTGTCCAGTACCAACCTCACATGTCCATATTTCCATCCAATGCTGTGTCTCATCTTCTTTATGCTGGTCTCGGAAACAGCGAGATTGTGCTTTTCCTGCAGAGTGTATTTGACCCTTAATGCACTGTTCTCATCATTCTCCTCACTTATTTTGTCCACCAGGAGAGTTGTCTCCCTGCAATGTAAAGAAAATATATTGTTTATTTACAAAATATATATATTGTTGCAATATAAATATAACGATACAAACTACACTGGCGACACACTTTATTCGAGCTCGGCTAGTCCCACGAATTCGGGTATACCCGGGTGTATTGAGGTTTGTGACTGTTTTCTGCCCGAGTGCATTGAGGTATTTTCCATGCAGGGATTGAAGCATTTTATTCCCGCTGGCTGCAATACTGCACAGTATATATATATATACTGCATTACAATTCATGAATTTATGCCATCTGGTAGACACGCGAAGCATTGCAGCCTATTAAATCCTAATCATTATCATTTAACAGATCAGCCGCCCGTCAGCCAGGCATGAACCCAGGCTGGGAAGGCAAACGCAACGGGGCATGTCAGAGATGAGGAGCGGCGCATTCCAGGTATCTGCCAGGTACATACTGGGTATTTGCTCGAATAAAGTGTGTTGGTGCAGTATATACTGTATACTGTTGCAATATAAAGATACCAAATATATAGTGTATACTGTTGCAATATAAAGATACAAAATATATACTGTATACTGTTGCAATATAAAGATACACAATATATACTGTATACTGTTGCAATATAAAGATGCAAAATATATACTGTATACTGTTGCAATGTAAATATACAAAATATATACTGTATACTGTTGCAATATAAAGATACCAAATATATAGTGTATACTGTTGCAATATAAAGATACCAAATATATAGTGTATACTGTTGCAATATAAAGATACCAAATATATACTGTATACTGTGGCAATATAAATATGCAAAATATATACTGTATACTGTTGCAATGTAAATATACAAAATATATACTGTATACTGTTGCAATATAAAGATACCAAATATATAGTGTATACTGTTGCAATATAAAGATACAAAATATATACTGTATACTGTTGCAATATAAAGATACCAAATATATACTGTATACTGTTGCAATGTAAATATATAAAATATATACTGTATACTGTTGCAATATAAAGATACCAAATATATAGTGTATACTGTTGCAATATAAAGATACCAAATATATACTGTATACTGTTGCAATATAAAGATACAGAATATATATATATATATACTGTATACTGTTGCAATATAAAGATACAAAATATATACTTACGCGTTAGCTACCCTTGGTGCCCTTTTGCGTTCTCTGTTTTTTCCGTGTGCATGATAGCTCACGGTGGTTGCTGGCACAACGATGCCAGAAGTAGCTAACCAGCGTTGGATATCAGCAATTCGGTGTCCGCTCATGTACATCTCCTCAATTCGCATGTTGAGCTCCTTGGAAATCTTCTTAACAACCATTGCTGCGAGTAGAAAGAAATACAGTTCAAACACAAGAATGTATATTCGATGTTTAGTCGATGTGTATTCAATGTGCAGTGAATCCACAAAATGGATGGTATATTTATACGGTAATGACTCACACGCCCACTTTCAACACCTGTACCTCGCTGCCATGCATAAAAGGTTACACACTTTGCATAGCCCACCACTCGATTATGTTTATCTGAACTTGCCCTTGTCCACCTGCTTCCATGGAGCAACCCCGATTCTACGGACGCAGGAACCCACTCGCCTCTGCCATGCCTGTCAAGCAGAAAAAGCGAAAGGTGGTTGCCGTTTCCGCGCCAAGGCAAAAGCGACAGACTAAGGCCAATAAAGAAAACCTTCCGTTGACCCCAACGACTAAGGGTTTTCATAGACGTAAGCCTTATTATGTCAAGAAGATATACGGCGATGTACTGTCGACGCAAAACGATTGCTAGCCAACCCATCGAACCCGCAGACCACCACCTCCCATACGCTTCGACGACTCTGCCGCCGCTGTCCCGGAAATCTCCAGGCCATCTTCTCCACCCCTCGTCGAAGTCGCTGCCACCTCTGAAATCCATGGGTCACTTTCTCCTTTGCTCTTAGACGACTCTGCTTCTCGCCCGGAAATCCAAAGGTCACTTTCTCCATCCCTCTTCGACGACGCTGCCACTTCTCCTCTACCGGATATCCACAGGTCACCTCCTCCACCCTTCTCATCCTCCGTTGCACCCATCCACCCAGATGTCCAGACGCCATGCACAAGAAGCAGCTCGTTAGACCGGATGCTCAATGGGATAAGTGTGGATATCACCGGGAACTCTATTGTGCTGGCAAAGATAGATTTGCTTCTGGAGACAATGCTAGATATGGAGCGACGGATGGAGAAGATAGAGGCTGACATAGCGGGTTTACATCATTTGCTCGGTGTTCATGCCCCTGTTTTGCAGGCGCCGGAGCAGGGGGGTGACATGGATGTGATGAATGGGACCTTCGACCCCCTTCCATCACCAAGCGCACCCCCTCCACCAGAAGATGTAGTGTACCAGTATATGTATGCCGTTGAGGAGGATAGCATGACAACCCCGTCAAGACCACGCCAGGAGACAACACGGCGACCAAGACCGGAGGAAAGCTTCCTCCCAGACAACCTACCATCACCCGTCGCCTCAAGTACACCCACTCCCAGAAGACCTACATCCGCTCGCATCGATGCGGTGCCCAACATCACCCTGCGCGATATGCCAGTGGCACTCAGAGAGAAGTATAGGGTGAAGAGTGCTGGTGCACCCCACAAGTATGCCTTGTTACTTTTTAAGCACCATGTTCCCTACTCGTTGTACTGCGACTGGGCCTTCAGAGTGAACTACGAGGGAAATCGCGTAAAAAAAGCGCTTCCTGCCAATTTAAGAATGAACATTCTGGAGGAATTGCAGCGCTATTATGCAGTTACAGATCCTGTAATGAGAGGCGTTCGAGACTGCATTAATGGCATTTTACGCCATGCAAGGAGTTGGCCATGGACGGACAATGTGGAGGACTTTCTGGTTTAATCCCGTGAACTGAAAGACCATACTGTAGTGCTGAACTGTATTGTACATGTTTTGACTTGCTGTACTTAAATAAAGGAGATGTTGTTGTGTGTTTTTTAACTTGTATTTATACAGAAATGTTGTAACTTGTAACACACCTACCTACCTGCACAATTCCAGTCCCTGAGGGCCGCAAACAGGCACAGTTTTCAAGGTAAGGTTGTCCTGAAAACCGGGCCTGCCTGCTGCCCTCGAGGACTGTCGTGGTGCAATGGTGCAGGCCTGACTGACCGTTTTGCACACCATCCCACTGTACTGTACTGTATACTGTACTGTATGTTTCTTTAATAAAGGAGATGTTGATTTTTGTATTCTGCATTTCATGAATAAAGATTTTTTTTTTTATCACAGGTAAGAACCTTACTGTAGTGCTGAACTATATTGTCCATGTTTTGACTTGATGTACTTAAATAACGGAGATGTTGCTGTGTGTTTTTTAACATGTATTTATACAGAAATGTGGTAACTTATAACACACAGGACCTACCTGCACAAGCATGTGACTGTAAACCATTCTTACTGACCGTAAATGTTTTTACTTTCTATACATAAATAAATGGTTTCACTACTGTAGCAGTAAACCATACACCTGTTGATGTTTTGAATTGCTGTGCACTTAAAATGTTTCTACATTGTACAGTATTTGTAAATAAATGTTTTGTACTTACTCCACCAATAAAAGAACATGTTTATTTGTTTTACATTGTTCCATTGGTACAATTGTAACAAAATACAGTGTTTCTAGAATGTCGGGGCATACTATACTGCACTTTATACTGTAAGCATGCTCAGTATAAGAGTATCAAAAAAAATAGAAGACGCATACTGTACTGTTCTGTATGAACTGTCAGTGTAATACATGTAGAATAAATGCATAGTTTTTATTTTTCCGGGTTTATTACACACTGTATATAAAAAAGTATTGTATACTGTACGGCCGGAAAACATCAGCATACTGTTTCAGGTACAGTATTCTATCTTAATCAATAACTACGGCCACTAAACTGTAGACTCCGGTACTTGGCTTTTTAAATCCGATTCAGCAATGTGCAGCGATATTATCCATCGAAATCCCTCCATTAGCCATTTTATTTTCTGAGGAAAAACAAAAAGAAAAGTTTCACTCCAATGTTCAGTCCCCTAAAGACGTTCCCAGCTAGTCCCACCAATAATGTTCTCGGGGGGGCGTCTCCGGTTCACATGCGCATGCGCCTACCGTCGATGTAGTGACACGCATATGCGTTTCATGAAGGTTCCAATGCGCATGCACCTAGCGTTCCACTAATAGTTCAGTATCTGCAGTACAGTACTGTAGAAGCCGCTCAGCCAATGATATTGCTTACAGGAGAATCGCTTGACTTTCAAATCGCACCGATATTGTTACTGTATTGTCAAAATAAAAAAAAAAACACAGAAAATAATACGGCAACAATACTAACAATGCTCACCATAGAATTTCCCATTCAGCTGGCGGCGGCGCCGGTCTAATGCCAGTCCAGTGTTCCTGATCATCCACGTCGATAGTTTGCAACGGGACTAGTCTACCTGTAGTCAGCTGATGAGGCTGGAAATTGCTTAGGTACATGCAAGCTAGATCGAAACTGCACGCGAAATCCGGCTCAGGCTCACTGACGATGGGACCGTTATGGGAAGACGGTGCCGGTGCATTGCTTGGCAGCGAATGTTGTTTCTTGGTTGGTTTTAACACGACCCTTTGCCTTTTGCCGCTTGGATGATCATAGATACAGGAAAAAGCCGGTGATACACACCAATACCCTCCAACAAATTGTGGTTCAATACGATAAAAACAGAGGTCGCTACATAACCTTTTCCTTATTGCACGCTTCCACGTATGAGGAGCTGGCGAAAATTTGTTAAAGTCATAGTTTTCCATAAAATACTGATAAATTTGAACAACTGTTGCCATCTTATCTTCTGTTGCATTAATCGCGGCCCATATCAAATATGCGTAACTTCTGTCGGGTTTTTGGAAAACGGGCTGCACTTGAACACTCATGGCGGGTGGCGGGTCACAGGAGAATAGTGTAACTGAAACTGGTCTTTGTCTTTCTTTAATATGAAAAGCCTAAATTGATACATTTTTGCAACCTCTTCCTTCAGTCTCAAGGCCAAGCTACAATGGCACACTGTTGTACAGTATGTTTTTTCAACGAAACACCTGCAAGTCGACACATTAATGAAGCGCATGCGCATCACAATTCATGAATATCTGCCATCTGGCGGACACGCGAAGAATTGCAACCTATTAAATCCGAACCATTCTCAATAAACGCATCAACCGCGCGTCAACCCGTGGCTGAGAACGCAAAATGAATGCGGCATGCTCCTGGTGAAGTGCGTCGCATTCCAGGAAAAAGCCAGGGAAAAACCGGCGATGTGTTAGACTCAGATGCGCCGCAGCAGTATACATTCACGGCCATAAAATGCTACTGAAAAAAGAAAAGACAAGAATCCAAAATAAAAAACACCTCTAAAATTGACACGAAAAACATGTTTATTTTGTTGACTTTCCATTAGATGCCCACTCAGAGAAATCCATGTGACACGGAACCACTGGAACCAATACAGGTAACCATTAAAGAATAAACCCTTACAATCCACGTGTGTGTCTTCTTTCTTCTATTTGTAATCGTTCCTGTGTGTCTTGGGGTCTTCTTTTCTTCTTTGGTGTCTTCTCCGTCATTTTCCGTCTTCTTCCGTGTTCTTCCGCCACGCACTTCTTTTCTTCTTAGGAGGGGAGGTCATTCCTCCTCTGCGACTTGCTTAAAAATGAGGCGACATAGCCTTTTATAGGCCTATGACGTCACATTTTGGTGAAATGTTTCCCACGGTCCTGATTGGGCCGTGACAAACATGTGATTTGGCTGAAAAATATCAATTAAAATGACGTCATTTAAAGGCAATGAAAGCACAGCCAATCAGAATGTCTGTGCTTCAATTGCCTTTAAGATGACGTCATGGAAAGAAAGATGTCCGGCGACACATGGTACGGTAGCCAATCAGAGCGTGAGAACTCCATCCCAACTCTGATTGGCTCTAGTAGACCATGTGACAGAGGCTTTGGGGAGAACGGATGTGACGTGATGTAAGCCTGTCACATGTTACTAGAGCCAATCAGAGTTGGGATGGAGTTCCCACGCTCTGATTGGCTACCGTACCATGTGTCGCCGGACATCTTTCTTTCATGACATCATCTTAAAGACAATTGAAGCACAGACATTCTGATTGTCTGTGCTTTCATTGCCTTTAAATGACGTCATTTTAATTGTTATTTTTCGGCCAAATCACATGTTTGTCACGGCCCAATCAGGACCGTGGGAAACATTTCACCAAAATGTGACGTCATAGGCCTATAAAAGCCTATGTCGCCTCATTTTGAAGCCAGACGTCGAGGAGGAAGGACCTCCGGAACAAGAAAGAACACCTCCGGAAGAAGAAAGAACACCAGGGCGTGGCCCAGGGCGTGGCCGAAGAAGAGAGCGGAAGAAGATATAAGAAACAAGTATACAAATGAAGATGGATTACAAATAGAAGACCCCTGGATTGTTTTGGAATTTGATTTTAATGATTATGATGTTATTGTTTATTATTTTATGATTTATTATTTTATGGGTTCCTGTGCGTGGATTGGTTCGAGAGTAACCTGTTCAACGGGAGTCGGTGATTGGGTCAAGTGTTACGCCGGTACTGCCCGCAGACCAGACCCGTCCCTTCTACTGAGGTGAGGAACGTATATGGACACGCACCCGCAGCAAAAGGAGCGTGTCCGGAGTGTGGTGATTTTGGCGTTGCCAGGCCAGGTGACGTTTAGCTAGCAATACTTGCCGGTACCGGTGTAGACGTGCCGTCATCGTTGCCGTTTTAGCCAAGGTCAGGGATAGGAGAATTCCGGAAGGTCGTTGTCCAAGCAGGGGTCGAGAGCCAGAGAAAGATGTCCGCCAAGCCAAGTCGTAACCTGAGTGAATGAGAGAGAGAATGCCAGAATAGTGATCCTAGAGAGAACTATGTCAAGCAATGACTGAATGACAGGACAGGCAATATAAAGCATGGCTGACCAATAGGAAGAGGAGGCAGGCCTGGAGGAGTGCATGGATCTGTCCTGGATAGGCTGTCCAAAGGAGGATACAGGTGAGCAGTCTTAATGCCTGATTGATCCTTGTGTGTGTGTTGGGGGCGGAGCCTCACTGCAGGAGCAGTGAATAAATTAAGAGAGTCCTGCGCGTGCTCTGTAACAGAGACGGGCGCGCGCTCGTAAACAGTAGCAGCCGCATGAGAGATGGAAGATCCCGCAGGAGCGCGAGAACGCAGAGGACGGCGAGACACCCCCAGAGCCGCCGGAGGTAAGTGACGCCAGCGAGGGGCGCGTGCCACGGCAGCGGGGGTTAATGAAGGTGAGGAGAAACCAGGGCGCAGGTGCCGCGATCCCAGAGTCCTCACAGTACCCCCCCCTTCAGGATCGGCCTCAGGACGATCCTTCCATGGTTTTGATGGAAACTTCTTTCGGAAGATTTTGAGGAGTCCTGGAGCATGAATATCTTTCAGGGGTACCCATGACCTCTCTTCGGGTCCAAAACATTTCCAGTGGACCAAGAAGTGGACTTTACCTCTCGAAAGACGGGAATCCAGTAACGCCTGTATCTCGTACTCTTCGTTACCCTGTACCATCACAGGGTCTGGTTTAGAAGTGTGGTCCGGAAAGAGGCTACTGGAGATGAATGGCTTGAGAAGCGAGGTGTGAAAGACATTCGGAATCTTCATGCTTTGAGGAAGTTGGAGTCGGAAGGAAACCGGATTTACCTGCTCCATGATGGAAAAGAGACCCAGAAACCTAGGAGCCAATTTGAGGGAAGGGGTCTTGAGATGGATGTTCTTGGATGATAGCCAAACCTTGTCCCCGGGTTTGTAGTTGGGTGCCGGACGACGGTGACGATCAGCCTGGGTTTTAGCTGTCAAGGATGCTTTCTGTAGTGCAGATTGTATTCTGGATCAAGAGTCTTGTAGGAGAGCAATATGCTCGTCCACGGCTGGTACTCCAGAGGAGTCTTTAGCAATAGGTAGGCGAGCCGGATGGAAACCGTAGTTGATAAAGAAGGGGGTCTCACGGGTAGACTCATTCCTGGAAGAATTAAAAGCGTACTCCGCCCAGATAAGTTATTCTGCCCAGTCATCCTGAGAATTAGAGACAACGCACCTTAAGTATTTCTCGATGGATTGATTAACCCTCTCGGTCTGTCCGTTGGATTGGGGGTGATAACCAGAAGAAAAGGAAGATGAGATACCCAGTCTCTTGGTGAAATTCCTCCAGAATTTGGAGACGAACTGGGAACCCTGATCCGACACGATGGATGTAGGAATCCCATGGATACGGAAAATCTCTTTGGAGAAAATATCAGCCAGGGCGGGTGAGGAGGGTAATCCTTTGAGGGGAATAAAATGTGCCATCTTGGAAAACCGGTCCACTACCACAAGAATGGTGCTCATGCAATTCGACCTAGGCAACTCCACAATAAAATCCATCGATATGTGGGACCAGGGACGCTCCGGAATGGGTAAGGGTAAGAGAAGACCCTGAGGTTTCTGACAAGGAATTTTGTTACATGCACATACCGGACAGGACCGTGTAAATTCAAGAATGGTTTTAACCATATTGGGCCACAAGAAAGTGCAACGGATGAGATCCAACATCTTCTTGAATCCTGGATGCCCTGCCGAACGGACGGCATGTCCCCAGTCCAGTACCTCAGGAACGAATCTGGGCTCTACGTACAAAGAGTCTTTCGGAACCTCAAGACCGGTCAGAAGATGTTCCTGTGATTTAATGATCTTCTCAAGATTCTTGAACACCACAGCCGCAATGATCCTTTGTTTAGGAAGGATGGACTCGGTGGTTTTTTCCGGTCTCTCCTCAGAAGAGTATTGCCTGGAGAGTGCATCCGCTTTGACGTTCTTTGTGCCGGGAATATATGAGAGAACAAAATTAAATCTGGAGAAAAATAACGACCAGCGGGCTTGGCGAGGACCTAAACAACGGGCATTCTCAATGTACAATAAGTTTTTATGGTCCGTGAGAATAGTGAATGGCTCTTTTGACCCCTCCAGAAGATGTCTCCATTCTTGAAGAGCCATCTTGACGGCCAACAGTTCCCTATTGCCCACGTCATAATTTCTTTCTGCAGGAGAAAACTTCTTGGAGAAAAACCCGCAAGTGTGAAGTTTGTCCTGGGGAGAAAATTTCTGAGAAAGAACCGCACCTGCCCCACAGTCCGAAGCATCAACCTCTAGGGTGAATGGGAAATTAGAGTTCGGATGCCGAAGGATGGGAGCGGAGACAAAGGCTTGTTTCAGCGTTTTGAAAGCCGAGACTGCCTCCGGTGACCAAGATGAAGGATCTGCCCCTTTCTTGGTCAGTGTAGTGATAGGAGCGATGATAGTAGAAAAATTACGGATACATTTCCGGTAATAGTTGGAAAAACCTAAAAATCGTTGAATAGATTTGAGGGAATTGGGTTGCGGCCAATCCATAACGGCTTTCAGCTTCTCTGGGTCCATGGCTAAGCCTCTGTTGGAGATAATATACCCAAGAAAGGAAGTGGTAGACTGGTGAAAAAGGCATTTCTCCATTTTAGCATATAACCGGTTCTCTCGGAGGCGTGAAAGCACAAACTTCGTGTGAATGATATGATCCTGTAAGTTTTGGGAAAAAATAAGAATGTCATCCAGGTAGACAATGACAAAACGGTTGAGAACGTCCCGAAAGATGTCATTAATGAAGTCCTGAAAAACTGCTGGTGCATTGCACAAACCGAAGGGCATCACTAGGTATTCGTAGTGTCCACTAAGGGTGTTGAAGGCAGTTTTCCATTCATCGCCCTCTCGGATGCGGATGAGGTTGTATGCCCCACGGAGATCAAGTTTGGTAAAGAGGTTGGCCCCCTGAAGTCTGTGGAAGAGTTCGGAGATGAGTGGGAGTGGATAACGATTTTTCACCGTAATATGGTTCAGCCCCCGGTAATCAATACATGGTCTGAGAGTACCATCCTTCTTCTTGACGAAGAAGAATCCGGCCCCCGCGGGAGAGTTGGAATGACGAATAAAGCCCCGCTTAAGGTTCTCACGAATACAGTGGCGACACAGTTTATCGCACTGCGGCCAGATCCGCAAGCCGGGAGATTTCCCGGCTTGCTAGTGGCCGCCCCTCGGCGTGCCGCGCGTCATAGATGCGCGGTCACGCGTCTTCGGGAGCGTGCGCCCCCTGCACGCGCGTCCAGGGGCTCCCCGAGGGAGCCCTGGTGTCCCGCGATCGCGGGACAGCGGCAGGGGGTTCCGGGGGACCCGGCGGACCCGGCAGCGGTAGGGAGAGCGCCCCGATCGGAGGGCGCTCTTCCGCTGCTTCGGCGCGCGCCCGTCACTCTCGGGCGCGCGCCAGGCTACTGCTGCGGCCAAGAACGGGCAAATGCTCGAATAAACTTGGCCGCAGCAGTATATTCGTCAATGGCTTTCGTCTCGGGCAACGAGAGAGGGTAAGATTTGGCCTTAGGCAAGGTGTATCCGGGTACCAGGTCAATCGGACAATCGTAGGAACGATGAGGAGGTAGGAGCTCAGACTGCGTCTTGCTAAAAACGTCCAAAAATTCAGCGTAAGGGGAAGGTAACTCCCTCTGAAGATTGGATGTGTTAGCTAAAAGAAAGGACGGTCGCTCCGTAGACACTGAAGATTCTTCTGACCTTGACCTCCAGACAATGGGATTAGGAGATACCCAATCAATGAGCGGATTGTGCTTTTGTAACCAGGGTAGTCTGAGCGTAATCGGTGTTCCCGGGGCATGAATCACGTCAAAGCCTAGGGTCTCTTCGTGGGGTTGAGTAGAAAGGGTGATAGGTACGGTCTCCAAGGAGATATATGCCGGAGTGAGTGGACGATTATCAATCCCGACCAAGGCAACGGGGACGTTCTTCTTGGAAAGTGGAATCTGATTTTGTTCAGAAAATGTTTGATCCATGAAGTTCCCTCCTGCGCCGGAATCGATAAACGCTGCTGTGGAGGTACGGAAGGTAGGACCAGAAAGGGAAACGGGAATGGTCAATATTTTAAGGAGTACCCTTCTGAGTAGGGAGCAAGGAGATTTAGCACCCAGGAAGCGCCCCTTCATACTCACTGGGTTTTGGTCATTTCCCGAAGGTGGTGGATTGTCATGGGTACGCTGTTGAGAAGATCCGCAATGAAGACACGACTCTCCGGCTGAGCGAAGCTGTCGCAAGGGCGCCCAAGGTTGCCGGACTCCGAGTTGCATCGGCTCTGGAGCTTCCAGCGCAGGCAGCGGAGAGAAGGCGGGTCTTGGGGTAGTAGAAAACCTGGAGAAGGAAGCACGGAAAGGCGTAGACCGGGATTGCTGGCGCTGAGCACGGCGTACCTGAAGGCACTGATTCATATGATTGGACAGGGTGATGAGGTCCTCCAGCAGTCCTGGCCTGAGTTGAGAAGCGAGCACATCCTTCAGGGAATCCGATAGGCCCTTCCAGAAAACAGAAACTAAGGCCTCCTGATCCCAACGAGTCTAAGCTGCTATGGTCCTGAATTCCAAGGCATATTGGGCCACAGGCCGACGTCCCTGTGTAAGGTGCAGCAGGGAATCAGAAGCAGTTTCTTGTCATGCGGGGGTATCGAAGACCTGTCGAAAGTCACGTCTGAAGGCTGCGTAATCTCGGGTAATATCAGGTCGCAGTTCCCAGATCGGGGAGGCCCATGCCAGTGCGTTACCTGTGAGCAGACTGTATACATAAGCTACCTTTTTCCGACCAGTAGAATACAGTTGTGGAGCCATCTCGAACTGGATCTCACACTGGTTGAAAAATCCGCGACAAGCGTGGGGATCCCCTGCGTAGGACTTCGGAGCCGGAATCTTCGGAGCTGAGGACAAAGTGGAAGTAAAATCGAACTGTGACGGCGGCGCAGGCGCAGGTGGTGCCTGTTGAGATAGGTCCTGTACCTGTTGGGAGAGGAGAACCACTTGATCCGTTAAGGCCTGGATTTGCTGATACATGGCTGTCATCATAGAGTCCACATCAGTCTGGTCTGCGTCTTGTGGGCTCGACATAATGTTACGCCGGTACTGCCCGCAGACCAGACCCGTCCCTTCTACTGAGGTGAGGAACGTATATGGACACGCACCTGCAGCAAAAGGAGCGTGTCCGGAGTGTTGTGATTTTGGCGTTGCCAGGCCAGGTGACGTTTAGCTAGCAATACTTGCCTGTACCGGTGTAGAAGTGCCGTCGTCGTTGCCGTTTTAGCCAAGGTCAGGGATAGGAGAATTACGGAAGGTCGTTGTCCAAGCAGGGGTCGAGAGCCAGAGAAAGAAGTCCGCCAAGCCAAGTCGTAACCTGAGTGAATGAGAGAGAGAATGCCAGAATAGTGATCCTAGAGAGATCTATGTCGAGCAATGACTGAATGACAGGACAGGCAATATAAAGCATGGCTGACCAATAGGAAGAGGAGGCAGGCCTGGAGGAGTGCATGGAGCTGTCCTGGATAGGCTGTCCAAAGGAGGATACAGGTGAGCAGTCTTAATGCCTGATTGATCCTTGTGTGTGTGTTGGGGGCGGAGCTTCACTGCAGGAGCAGTGAATAAATTAAGAGAGTCCTGCGCATGCTCTGTAACAGAGACGGGCGCGCGCTTGTAAACAGTAGCAGCCGCATGAGAGATGGAAGATCCCGCAGGAGCGCGAGAACGCAGAGGACGGCGGGACACCCCCAGAGCCGCCGGAGGTAAGTGACGCCAGCGAGGGGCGTGCGCCACGGCAGCGGGGGTTAATGAAGGTGAGGAGGAACCAGGGCGCGGGTGCCGCGATCCCAGAGCCCTCACATCAAGTAATGGTAAGTGAACAAACGAAAGGTATTTTATTTAACTGGTTAATGTTTTTTTTGGTATTTTTACATGTGTATTTTTTTTGGGGGGGAAATTTCTTGCCACTGTATGTATGTATGTATGTATGTCTAGATCGATATATACATACAGGGTAAGAATTGGTTTGATAGGAAATGCTTGGATTGCAATGTATTTTATAATTAGATAGATGTCATTGTTGTTCTTGTATGGTGTACTTTAGGTCAGGGTGAGGCTTGCTTTTGTATATTGTATATTTTTGGGTACTTATATTTTCTATGATGGTAACTTGTTCGGTTTAACTATAGAAATAGTTAATTGTTTAATTGTTATGGATGGAATGTAAATTGTTGAGTGATTTGATGAATGCATGCTAATTGATTTATGGTGACTTGATTGGTTTAAATATTATTCATGCTTGGATGGATTGGTATTTTTTTTGGAATATGTTATTGTTAACATTCATTGGCACAGTGTACATGCTGGATTTATTGTAACATGCAATGTGGTGATTTTAAGATTAAAAATGAATGTTTTGATTAATGCATGTTTTATGTGTATAATAATGGCCAAATAATCTATGATCCATATCTGGTTAATAGTTATTTAACACATTATTGTACTGTATGTGTTGGGGGGGGGGATGTATGTATTGAATGTATAGGTCAGGTTTATTTATTTTACGTTCAGGGTTGGATCCTTGGTTCTGCGTGAGACCTCTGGAGACCACCTGCGGTCTCCTAGGGTATCTCACGGGTATCAGGCTGGTGGTTCCAAGGGTGACACCTGCGGGGAAGAACCGGTGGTCCCACATCCATGGGGGCACCGCGGACCCGTAGGTGCGGGGATGAAGCGGTGGTCCCACATCTGTGGGGGTACCGCGGACCCGTAGTGAGCACTCGTGAGTTCCCCAGACCCCCGTGAGAACCACCGAGGCCCTGCAGACACCTTTGGGTCTGACCCAGGGCTCCCAGACATCCGCGAGCCTACCGTGGTGACCCAATTGTGGTCTAAGGTGACCCAAGGAGACCACATGGGGGGCCATGGCGCTTGCCGGGACCCACCAACAGGCCTCCAGAACCTGTGTGAAACAAGTTGCTGGTACCCTGTAAGTCTGTCAGGTGACCCGCCAGCCCGCCGGGGACTCGCGTGGGGCTGGGGTATGAACCCTTTATGTAAAAGAATAAATCATGTATTTATGGGGTGCACAGGGGGTGGGTTATGTATTTATTAAATAGAATGATGTTTATTGTGGGGCAGTGTATTGTTTTTATTGTGGGTACTGGGGGTGGGGGGAGGGGGTATTGGCCCCAAGGGTATGTGGGTAGGCCTCCTTGAGGGTAGTAGGTGAGTGTGGTTAGGCCTCACGGGGTGGGGGGTTAGTGTGGGAAGGTATGTAGGCCTCCCGAATGGTGGGTGAGGGTGGGTTAACCCCTTAATGACTGTAGCGGTTAATAACCCTTATGGTTATGAAGCTGCTTTGATGTATTTGTATTACTAGTATGCGGGAGCAGGGGGTTCCCTGAGCTGAACCGCATTGATTTGTGCCTCAGGGACCCCCTGCTTCCACAGTTACAGGTCCCGTTTTGGGGCATCGGAGCCCAGTGGCGCCGCCATCTTTATAGAGCCCTCGTCGCATCTTGGACGCTATAATGATGGTGGCGACACTGGCCTTCGATGCCCCATACCGGGGTCTGTAACTCGGGAAGCATGGGCTCTCTGAGTCAGAAATCAATGCGTTGAAGCTCAGGTGACCCCATGCTCTGGCACACTATTATTAAAATGTACATTAATGCAGCTTCATTACCATAGCAGATAGCTGCTAGGGTAAGGATTTTTTGTTTATTGTTGTGTGTTTTGACAGTAGTGTAGATTCTAATTTAAGCTATACATTACAGTGACAGTCTCCATAAATTTGTATTCCTTAAAACGACAGATTACAAATATTGTAATAGAGTCATGTGAAAGTGGCATCAGCATGACATTGACAAAAATGTAGCAATAGCACAAAATTTGTTAATTATTTTTATTGTAATGTTTACATATATTTAAAAGATATAGAAAAAGCAAACATTTCTATATTATTTCACATAATCTAATATCATCGAAGATTATTTTATTTCTAAATAATTTTTCATGTGCACTTTCATTTGTGTCATAGCATCAGTGCCCATGTGCTGGTTTTGGACATGAAATAAAAGGTCGCAGTTGGTCGGTGTTTGGATACATCCATTCACATTATCTTCTGTCTGGAACGGAGATGTTCATATCTGTGAAAGAAGTAGATATGTAATATTAATTACAGCAATGTACTGCTTCAATGAAACATTAATGATTCATCTAAACACGTGTTTTTCTACTGTAACTGTATTACACGTGAATCATGACGTGATATTACAGTACACCTTAATAAATAAACTATTTTTTTTTATTATTATAGAGAGATCTATATAATGTATGTTGGTTTTGTTACACAAATACACGTAACATGGTACAAATGCATGTAGTACACAAGCTTCTGTTTGGCCACATGCTATCACTAAAAATGTTATATACAGAATGCTAAACAATAATAACTATTCTGCATAAGTTGAAAAGTTGGCGACTAAACTGCTGCCTTTAATGATATTTAAATAAGTGTTAAAGCAGAATCAGACATTATAATGTTCAGAAATGCTAAATACACATTTGTAATCTATGTAGTGCAATTATGCACATAACATACATTAAATTGTGCTAATGGATTATTTTTACACATAGGGGGCGGACCCGTAGTGGTCTTACATTTAAGGGCTGCGCATGAATATCTGTGATTTCACCCGCCATTGCACAGCACTTTCTAACGTTTGTCACGTATATCGTTCAGTAAAGCTTACCCTGTTTTTGAAATGCGTTCCGGCATATTGTGATCTTCACACCGCGATCTGTTTAGAAAATCAGAAGGCGAAAAAGGTAAAAGAAACACGTTAATATATTTAAAAAAAAATTAGTTTTCCCATATGGTACGCGCATGCGCCCTGAATGCAACGCATATGCGTGTCAGTCGGGAATAAGCGATTCACAGATTTTAGAAAGGACTACAGTTATAGTTATCTGCATTATATTGCAGTCAGATTCGGCCCAGGCATAGAAGGGGTGTTTGCGAGGTTGCCGCTGTAGTCAATCAATTCCTTGTTCCATGTGTTTAGCTGGGTAGGGTTGTAGCTGACTCCATAACAGTTGGAATGCTGTTGAATGTACTGAGGCAGATACAGATGGTAACTTTGTGCCATTTCAGCTGGTGGTGCAAACTCTGTATTATGCATGTTATCGTAATAATTGCTCCGTTGGGTTGCTGGTATTGGTTTGGCAACTCTGGTTGAAAAGAATAGCAATTTGGCTGCACACTTAAGTCACCGCAGCGGCCACCTATATCCTGGTAGTTGTGGCCGACAAATGTCTGTCTTCTGATATTTACATTCACAGACATACGCATACCGGATTCATCAACTGACCAACAGCCACCCCTGTTTCTGAGAGACGGTGGGTTTCATATAAAAGAAGGATTGGTTGATAAAGTGTGTCGTATCGAATTCCTCCATACTTTAGGTTTTGGATGAAAGTGATAATAAGGGTGGTTATCCGTTATATATTCATATATCTGTGAGACAGTAGCTTCTTTCTGGATCCTGTTTTTAATAGCGCTATATATTAGATTAGCGTAAGACAACGGAGGTCTTTCGTAAGAACACATCTCAAAAAGCATGTTTTCAGGGAATGTCGTACACTAGCCGAAACTATCCCTTACATGATTCTTCTTAAAAAGTATCAAAAGTTTCATTCTGTGCAGAACACTGTCCAATGTCATTATACAAAGGAAGAAGTGTCCACGTATTATTCTCCCACATACAGGTGGCCAGTAGAATTATTTTGGGTGCCTTGTGTATTATACATGATTCAGTGTCAAAACGCATAAAAAAAATAAACTAAGTGAACGAATCTTGTTTGCAAAGAACATGTGAAAGTGTGCAACAATGAGTGAGTATTTTACACTGTTAATACTAAATAACTATATCTATTAGTGATGTTAGCATCATATAGATTATTCACACATGAAAAATAATAAGATGTTTAGTTCACATGTATGCACATGAAATATGGTATTATACACACTTGATTATTGCAGATTGTTCAGCATGTTTCAGGAACATTAGTGAATGGAAAGCATTTAATATGCCACAAAAAAAAAAACATTAGAATACACAAAATGACTACTTATTTTGACTATTTCGTTGCGATGACTGTGTGGTAGGCCTTGATGTGGGATCAGGTGCTCGTTGATGTGCACGTTGCCTTCTTCAAACAGTTGGTGTTTGGGCCAGGGTCTGAGGTTGGGCCAGTGGCTGAGGTTGGGCCAGTGGCTGAGGTTGGGCCAGTGGCTGAGGTTGGGCCAGTGGCTGAGGTTGGGCCAGTGGCTGAGGTTGGGCCAGTGGCTGAGTTTGGGCCTGTCCCCAAGCTTGGGCCAGTGGCTGAGGTTGGGCCAGTGGCTGAGTTTGGGCCTGTCCCCAAGCTTGGGCCAGTGGCTGAGGTTGGGCCAGTGCCTGAGGTTGGGCCAATGCCTGAGGTTGGGCCAGTCCCAAAGCTTGGGCCAGTGCATGAGGTTGGGCCAGTCCCAAAGCTTGGGCCAGTGCATGAGGTTGTGCCAATGTATGAGGTTGGGCCACTGCCTGAGGTTGGGCCAGTGCCTGAGGTTGGTCCAGTGCCTGAGGTTGGGCCAGTTCCAAAGCTTGGGACAGTGCCAATGCCACTGCCAGCTGATGTTGCTGCGGCTGTGCCAGTGCAAGTGCCACGATTTGTGCCAGGTGAATAGCCTGTGGCATCGGATCCTGCTGCGGCTCTGGCTCTCTTTTTGGCTCTCTTTCTGGCTTTCTTTCTGGCTGTCATTCTGGCTCTGATTGTAGCTCTGCTTCTGGCTCTGATTGTAGCTCTGTTTCTGGCTCTGATTGTAGCTCTGGATGTGGGTCTTTTTGGCTCTGAGATAGTGTCTCAGATTGTGCCAGTGGGTCTGGCGGGTGCTGTGTCTGCACATGTGCCACAACCTGCGCCATACATGTCGCTATGATAGTTAGGCTATTGGCCATATATTGTAGAGTCTCCTGCTGTTGGGTCATTATGGCAGTCATGTTTTTCATGTGATTAGAGATATTTTCATTTATTTTAGACTGTCGGTCTGTGTGATCGTGTTGGTGTTTGAAATAAATGTATTCTATATTTGTTAAACCCGCCAATCTCTCCGAAGCAACCTGGTCTCCCTGTCCCGCTGGTATGTTATCATGGTCTTCATCTGTATCATGTGTACTATCCTGTAGTGCACTGAAATCTGGGCCTGAATCTTCATGTTCGGTGGCAACAATATGTGGTGTATCCAGTACCATCTCATCATCCTCACTTCTAACATCTTCATGTTCTGTTGGTGACACATCCGAATCCGTGTCCTCAGCAATAACTATATAATAAATTACAACACGTTACAATCAACATAATGGCTAAGTTATTATATGCTACTCTTTATTTGCCTGTACAGACATAGTTAATGCACATATTGTGATTCTATGTAAATTATCCGTGCATCAGTTAAATAACAAGCATGCTTATCCTACAATCAACAGTGAGGTGTAATTTTGACATTACATGCTCAACTCATCAAAACAGATGATTGTAGTTTAATGTATGTATAAGTTCTTGCATTGAACACTATTGATGACTTAAAGCAGGCCTGCACAACTCCAGTCCTGGAGGGCCGCAAACAGGCCAGATTTTTATGATATCCCTACTTCTGCACAGCTGGCTCAATTTGTGGCTCTGTCATACTGAGTCACTAATTGGGGCAGCTGTGCTGAAGTAGTGATATCCTGAAAACCTGGCCTGTTTGCAGCCCTCGAGGACTGGAGTTGTGTAGGGCTGAGAAAGATTCATTTAATTGCATCTGACTCACCAGCTGTCGAATGAGAGAGAGCTGGCCCAATATCTCGGTTGCCTCCAATCTCAAAAATCAGTCGTGGATTCATGATAGAATACATCTTTTCCTCATAGGAATGGAGATTCAAGGAGGCGGGAGGACCCCCTCCTGTCCTACATGCATGTCTGCCAGCATTTGCCATCTTCCTCTTCAGTCGGAGTTTGATGTTGCTGAAGCGTTTTTTACAAGTCTCAGATGCCCTTTTAAACACACCTGATGCTGACACAGATCTGCAGATGGTTGCCCACAATTCAGACTTTTGACTTGTCTTCGTTTTACCTGTGTGTGTATATATATATAGAAAACATATTTTACATGCCTGTAGGTTAAGATACATTTCAGTTGTGTGATGTAATTCTGTATGGCAGGCCTGCACAACTCCAGTCCTGGAGGGCCGCAAACAGGCCAGGTTTTCAGGATATCACTACTTCTGCACACCTGCCTCATTTAATGGCTCAGTCATACTGAGACACTAATTAAGCCATCTGTGCTGAAGTTGGGATATCCTGAAAACCTGGCCTGTTTGCGGCCTTCCAGGACTGGAGTTGAGCACGCCTGCTGCATGGTAATATCTGAAACTGTTTGTCAACATGTACATATAATTAAGGACACCTATTAGGCTATGTAATGCACACATTCGTGACACATTACATGTGCCCAATCATCAGCACACATCCGTGATAGCAGACATGTTGACATGCTCAATATTACGTTACTCATGTATTGATTAAACATGGATGCCATATTGGTTTCATTTGTTTCAAGAATGGGATTAATTTAGTGTGAGTGAGTCGTAAAAGAGCATAGTCCCACTTTGTGGAGAATGAGAATGGGCCTGTAGAAGGGGTAAGTGAGCATGAAACATTACATTAACCCTGTGTCTCATCACCACAACTTCCTTCCATGTTAGTGATTTGGTTATCATATCCCTCACTTTAGTGATGTCACATATCCCCCTTCCCTCACCATCCCTCCCCCTCCTGTAAATTTTATGTAATTACAGTTTTGATAACAATTGTCAATTAATGTTCTTCTGTTGAGCTCATTCAGTTATCAGCATTTCAAGGATCATTGATAGTTTCTTATTAATTATGAGAGCGTGGAAAACTTTGTTAGATATGTCCTTATGAGATTAAAGTTCTCCTCATTGTTCCCCAGTAAACAAGAATTACAAATGTCAAAGACATTTCATACATTAGGTATTGCGGTATATACAACATACTTTGAATATTATAATACATTAGATAAAAAATACTTACATGCCAAGGATCCATATAGTCGATCATACAGTAGGATGACATGGCACCTTCAACAAGGATGTCATTTTCCCGAGGGGTAAATCGTGGGTTTCTTATGCCCTCTGTAGGCGCCTGGCTTGTTGATGGCCCCTCATCACTTCCATCCTCATCACTGTTTGTATGGTGAACAGTGTCTCCCTCTCCTTGTCCAGTACTCCAGCTACACTCACCCACCTGCACTCCCCCACCTGGAGTATCATCACAGTACATACCTGCCCTGGCAGGACGAACCATACCTGTACGTCCCACTCCTCTCCCACTCTCACCAGCAACCGCACCACCTCCTCTCCCACGCTCCACCACTCCACTCCCACGCTCCACCACTCCACTCCCACGCTCCACCACTCCACTCCCATGCTCCACGACTCCACTTCCACTCTCCACCACTCCACTCCCATGCTCCACCACTCCACTCCCACGCTCCTCCACTCCCACGCTCCAAAACTCCACTCCCACACTCCACTCCCACGCTCCACCACTCCTCTCCCACGCTCCACCACGCCACCAGCCACCGCACCACTCACACGTCCACGTCCACTCCCACATCCACTCCCACGTCCATCCCACGTCCACTCATCCTCTCTATTTCACTCAGTCACAAAAAACAAATATAAAAAAAAGGACACACTCACAAATAACTTTCACAACAACAAGACAAAAATGTAGTGAAAAAAAATAAAATACAATACAACTCACTCAGTAATCAAGAACTGTCTCCTACTACCACCAACAACAACAACAACTCCGCTCTATCTCTCCTCTCCTCACAACTGCACCCACACACGTTGGTAAAACAATGTAGGTTTTATAGGGTGTCACACAGAAATCGTGGCGCCAAAGTGTGATTACAATTGCTGGCATGTGTTTGTATAATTCCTGAGTTCATCTTGTCAACACTTAACCCCTACAGTACCATGTCCATACAAATATATCTCTCTCTCTCATATATATATATATATATATATTTATATATATATATATATATATATATATATATATATATATATATATATATATATATATATATATATATACAATAATGAACGACGATATTATAGTGAATGGATTGAATCATTACATGGACTCTCCAAAAGACCCCCCTGAAACTCAGGGGACCATAATTACGTTTGCGTGTAGAAGAACTAAACAATTTGAATGTTTGAAATGTATTTTTTATAATGAGTAGGGGGTCTCATGAGATGAATCGTATTTGTGTGAGTTCCGCGTCACGTGAGCGGGACTTTAAAATTCTGCAGGGGATACCGGCACCACATATCAGGGCCTGTATCACAAGAAGCGGGGGTCCCCGAGGCAGAACTCAATGCGGTTCAGCTCAGGGGACCCCCTGCTCCCGCACACTATTATTAAAATTTACATTCATGTTGCTTCATAACCACAGCAGATAGAGGCTACGGTAAGGAATTATTGTTTATTGGTATGTGTGTTTTGACAGTAGTGTAGATGTGCAGGGGGTCTCCAGAGCTGAAACGCATTGGTTTCATGTCCGAGGACCCCCTACTTCAGGAGATACAGGCCCCTTTATGGGGTGCCGGTATCCCCTGCAGAATGTAAATAACCCGGTCACGTGACGCGGAAGCTTTAAACTGCAGGGGATACCGGCACCCCATAACGGGGCCTATATCTCATGAAGTAGGGGGTTCTCGGACATTAAACCAATGCGGTTCAACTCCGGAGACCCCTGCACATGTACACTATAAATAAAATGTATTTATTTAGTGTACGATCGCCAGTAATAGCCTTGCATGGAGATAGCAAATCTCCATGCAAATGTAACGTGCGGCTTTTTTTCCTATCAGGTAGCGTACGTTAACTTTAAGTGCGATAGCAGAGGGAAAAAACCTTGCACGCACAATAATCCAGTTTTGGACACGTCCGATAAAAATGGCCTGAGGGTCTTAGTGAATTGCGCCGAAGACTTCATTTTGTATCGGACGTGCTAATTTTTTTCAGCCGGCGCGAAAGCTCAGAGCTTAGTGCATAGCCCCCTAAGTGTTCTATATATTCATTGGTTTACTAACACTGTAATTTTATATTGGTTATATCACTGTAAGGAATCCGCTCCTGGGTTTTGGTGAAATTTTGTCCTTACAGAACCTTGCAGATTCTAGGAAACTCTCCTTGAACCTGCAATCAAGAATTACCTGCTTTTGCAATTAGACTGCAGCCTGCTTCTTGCTGCCTACTATGCAGCTCTGTCTGATTGGCTGTCTGTTCTATTTAACTCCTGTACACAAAATAGACAGACAGAGCCCCTGGTGGTAGCACTCTATTCCAAATGATATGGTGATTGATTAAAATAACTTTATTAATGACAGTAACGTTAAAATATTGGGGTTTAAAACGAAGATTAAATATTCCAAGTGTGTGCGTCTCTATTGGATAGATGTGTCCAAAAGAGTGTACATAATTGGGTTAATGTCCAGTGTTTGGGTGGTTCACTGGCCCTAGTGTTCCTCGTGTAGAGTGACTTGACTAGAGTACTAGTGGATTGTCAGCAGTTTGGGCCACACATGCAGTGCCCCAGTTAAATATACTAGTTGGTGCTCTTAAGTGTAGGACCTATGCTGTGCTTTTGCGTGATGGCAGCTAAAGCATATTAAAGTTGTTATATTGAACAAAACTTGGTTTTGGTTGGTATATTTAACTGGGGCACTGCATGTGTGGCCCAAACTGCTGACAATCCACTAGTACTCTAGTCAAGTCACTCTACACGAGGAACACTAGGGCCAGTGAACCACCCAAACACTGGACATTAACCCAATTATGTACACTCTTTTGGACACATCTATCCAATAGAGACGCACACACTTGGAATATTTAATCTTCGTTTTAAACCCCAATATTTTAACGTTACTGTCATTAATAAAGTTATTTTAATCAATCACCATATCATTTGGAATAGAGTGCTACCACCAGGGGCTCTGTCTGTCTATTTTGTGTACTAAGTTACATGCCCCTTGCAGCACCACTCCCTCTGTAATATATCCAAGCTGAAGCGGGGGTACACCATAAGTTTCTATTTAACTCCTGCCCTGCACACCAGGAAGTTGCTGGACATAGACTTTCTATAGTAACTGTGTTTGCCACAGCCTGTCTTGGGCCTGCCTGGCCTTCTTGTCATAGTTCTCAGTTACTGGCAGACCCCACCGCGGTTACACTGTAGCCTCAGTGTTTCTTGTCCTGTCTGCAATTCCAGTTTCCCTGTGTTGACCTATGCTGGATCCCGCTTCTCCTTCCACTCAGAAGCGTATGTGCAGAGCTCCCAGGCATTGTGGAATCAGGTCGTATTCTTTTCTTCTTTTCATTTGTTATATTTTGGAGTGGAACTGTGGGGGGGCTGTGTGTTTTGTAGAGGGTTTTGGGTGTGTTGAGTTTTAAAAACCGTTTTTGGTTTTCACCCAAAGGCTGCAGTGTTTCAACCCAGCACAGCTGCACTTTGGCTAGCTGGAAACTGTAGCTTCAACCCCTCTCCCCTCCCCCCCACCACTGGTGGTTTTTCTTCTAATTTCACTTTACTTTTTAAAGTCTGATTCCTCTTTTTCATTTGCAATTGGGAGCTCTGTGTCTTTCTTTAAGACTTGTAAAATTGTGGTGTGGCTTATTGCAAGAGAGAGAGAGTAACTAATAAGGGGAAAAAAAGAGAAAAACTGCAACAGATTTTAAAAGCTGTTTTTTTCCCCCTCCCTTTGCAGAGAGATAGTTAATTGGTCCTTAAAGGGACACTTCCTCTCTGCACCTCTCTCCCTAAGCAATACCTCCTCCCCTTACTTAGAGGCTTATTATTATCATGCCTGGGGGGAATAAGACTAGTGCAGCAACGGGGGCCACACCCGGACACCGGACCCAAAAACTGGGGTCCCTAAGAGCAATAGCGTTAGCCACAGCCCTAGGCCTGGTCCTTCCAGTGCCCTGGCCATGCCTCCCCCAGCGCCTGTTAGCAGCGTGGCCCCTGCAGCCTCAGGTCCATCGTGGGCACAGGTGACAGCTGCAGGCTTTGACCACAGCAACAACAATGCTGGGGCCACACCCTGTGTGAGCAGGAAGCTTGGGGTGAGGTGCCCAATGTCACCTGGCCTTAGCATGGAGATCTATGTAAGGGCTGTGGCAGATGTTGGGGGTCCCTCTGCTGTTGTGGCGGCCAGCAAGATGTATGGGAGGGGCATTTTCTTCCTCCGTACGCTGGCTGCCACCCACACCCTGGTGCAGAAAGGCATCAATGTAGGGGGGACCTACATCCCCATAGAACCCATGGAGGGGTTAGTCACCAAGGTCATCCTTTCAAATGTGCCCCCCTTCCTCCCAGACAGCCGCACCTGCAAGCCCTGGGAGACATTAAGTCTCCTATAACAAAATTACCTTAGGGTTGCAGGGATAGGGCGCTGAGGCATGTACTCTCATTTAGGCGGCAGGTACAACTGCTACTGCTGGGGAGCACAGAATCTGTGGAGGGGTCCTTTAGGGTGCCCTACGAGGGCATTCAATATACTGTGTTCTATAGCATGGAGGGGGTTAGGTGTTATCTGTGCAAGGAGCTGGGGCACACTCATAGGAGGTTGCCCCAAAGGGAACAGGAATCCCACCTTAGCTCTTGCACTCGCCCCTCCCTCTGCCAAGACACCCGGTACCGCTGTGCCCAACACAGCGGGGCCCTCGAGGGCCCAGGTCCCCCCTGGGACCGCAGAAGATGTCACTGCTCCATCTCAAACAGTGACATCTGAACCTCTCCCCCAAAAAAAGAGGGAGAAGGAAAAAGTCACCCCAGAACAGTCACCCTCTGTTGTCACTGCCCCCCCCCCCAAGAACATCTTACCCCCATTGTAAGCACCATACAGGGTGCGGGGGAGCAGGAGGCAGCTCCTGCTGGAGAGGCAGTGGCACCCTCTCCTGGGGAATCAATCCCCAGGAAGAGCAAATTTAAAACTAGAAACAAGAGGGTGTTTGAGGAGGTCGAGGAGGGTGAACCGGATTACGTTCACCAGCGGATGTCTCCTAAAGGGAACGGAACATCAGTTCCGCACGAGGTGGCTCCATCCGGCCCACTGGTTGGGATTAACCAGTGTGAGCCGGATCCCATAAATGTACAGCCCCCCCCTCGAAGATCTGGAAGGAATGCAAGAGGAGGTACCCGACATCTCTGGGGTGGAAGGCCAAAGTGCTCAACAGCATGAGGCCTTACCCCTAGAAATAGACGTTGGGGAGCCTCCCAACGCCCCTTTGGGTTGGAGAGCATCCCCCGGAGACTTGTGTTTCGGTGAACTTACCCCACCGGACACAAAAAAGATACCTGTCTTCGGGGACCCGGGGGTTGACCGGGATCCCCTTCCGGTTGTACCGCCTTTGGGTGACGCACATAGGGATAAAAAGCCCCGGTTTGCGTCACCAGAGGAAGGAGATGGGCTAGGGCTGACCCCCGTGGTTGGGGGTTTGGAGGGTGTTTTGGTGAGCACTTCAGATTACATCTGGGAGTTGTCTGACCTGAACCCTCTTAGTGCGGAGTTTTGGGTAGGCACTTTGTTGGGAGTGACTGCTGGGATAGACCCTCCCTTTGAGGTCCTTGCTAATGAGTGCCCTCCCACGGTTGGTGAGTGCCCTCCCGCGGATGGTGAGTGCCCTCCCGCGGATGGTGAGTGCCCTCCCATGGATTGTGAGTGCCCTCCCGTGGATGGTGAGTGCCCTTCCGCAGTTGGTGAGTGCCCTCCCACGGTTGGTGAGTGCCCTCCCACGGTTGGTGAGTGCCCTCCCACGGTTGGTGAGTGCCCTCCCGCGGTTGGTGAGTGCCCTCCCACGGATGGTGAGTGCCCTCCCGCGGATGGTGACTGCCCTCCCGCGGATGGTGAGTGCCCTCCCGCGGATGGTGAGTGCCCTCCCGCGGATGGTGAGTGCCCTCCCGCGGATGGTGAGTGCCCTCCCGCGGATGGTGAGTGCCCTCCCATGGATTGTGAGTGCCCTCCCGTGGATGGTGAGTGCCCTTCCGCAGTTGGTGAGTGCCCTCCCACGGTTGGTGAGTGCCCTCCCACGGTTGGTGAGTGCCCTCCCACGGTTGGTGAGTGCCCTCCCGCGGTTGGTGAGTGCCCTCCCACGGATGGTGAGTGCCCTCCCGCGGATGGTGACTGCCCTCCCGCGGATGGTGAGTGCCCTCCCGCGGATGGTGAGTGCCCTCCCGCGGATGGTGAGTGCCCTCCCGCGGATGGTGAGTGCCCTCTTGCGGTTGGTGAGTGCCCTCCCGCAGATGGTGAGTGCCCTCCCGCGGTTGGTGAGTGCCCTCCCGCAGGTGATGCGAGCACTCGTGGCATGCCATTCATCTGTATGGCGCTAGAGGAAACTAGTAGGGCACTGTGTGCCTCTGTGGCCCCTGAGGACTCTTGGGAGACCACTGCCTCCGCCACGTCGCCACCAGCTGCCCCTGAACATCCTGACTCGGGGAAGGATGTGGAGAGCATAGTGGACCCCCTCGTGGAAACACCGAAGAGGGGATCCAATCTAGGGCTGAGAAAGGACCCCGCAGAGAAGGACGGGGGTCTTGAATTCTCCAGCCAAGAGGAGCCTGGAGAGTTGGGGCTCAGTGGGGAGTCCTCTGGCACCATGGAATCGGTGGACTCCTCGACTCCCGTTATCCCTGCCCGGGAGCTAGATAGTTTCCTGGAGGCTACCCTCTGCAGACACGGACATACGAAGGTGCAGTTGGCCATTGAGAGGTGGAAGGATGCTTCAGTCATTCTCCACTCTCTCAGAATATATATCAAGGCTAACCACAAGGCCAAACTCTCCGGGACTATCGAACATGTTCGGGTCCTAAAGTTTAACAAAGTGTTGCGAGAGCACGTAAAGGCTTCTCGGGGTATAGTACCCTGAGTGCCTATGGGAAGAAAGACTCTTGATTACCAATGGCTTTGAGCATCGGTACGCTAAACGTAAATGGATGTAAGGACGGGTTTCGCAGGTTCCAGGTACTCTCCTTTTTACAAATGGGAAAGTATTCTGTGAGTTTCCTGCAGGAAACCCATACCACTCCAGAGGCTGAAGCCAGTTGGCATCTGGAGTGGCGAGGCAAGGTCTTCTCCAGCCACCTCACTTCGTCATCTTGTGGGGTGGTGACCCTGTTCTCTGAATCCTTTCAACCTGAGCTGCTGCTTGTCAAAACTGTTGTTCCAGGTCGCCTGTTGCATCTCAGGGTCCGGCACGAGGACAACACGTTTAATTTCTTGAACGTGTATGCTCCTGCCACCGGACCCCTGAGAAGGCAGTTCTTCGTCAGAATTCTTGCAGGTAGAGTAGAGCGCCATCTAGCGTTTTTTCATAGTATCTTCGTCAGAATGTCTGAATACCTGGAGACAGTCGACGCGGATGAACACGTGGTGCTCGGGGGTGATTTTAACTGCACCCTCAAGGCTCTGAAGGACCGGAGTGGTCCGGAGCCACACACGGGTTCTGCGTCAGCCTTGTGGGAGGTCATCACCCGCTACTCCTTGGTAGACGTCTGGCGAGAACAACATCCCGAGGTATCCACTGAGTTCACCTATGTTTGGGTGTTTAGAGGTGAATGGATATCCTGGTCCAGGATCGACAGGCTGTACATTTCCAAGTTAGAGCAGTGGTGGGACGTGGGCAATGTTCATCTGCGCCTCGTTTGTCAAGAGCACACCAAAGGTGCCAGCAGGCGGCGCGATGCGGAGACCGAGGCCCTTAGGGAAGAGATGCTTGTCATGGTAGCTTATGACAAGATATAATGAACACCAAATATCTGGGTTGAACTGAACGAGGCTTAGATATAATAAAATATAATTTATTCCTTAAATAAGAATTACCAAGACATTTGGTAACAATCAAGGCAGTTACTTTTTGATCACCGTGCTTAGGCTACTCAGCCATCTGCCCTTCATGACTTATTAGCCTAGCAAATGGCGTCTGCATTTTCAGAACAGATCCAAAATAAAATACATATACACTTTAATATCTACACATATTAATAATTTCCATTCTGGGGGGCTCAGTGGGTCGACCTTTGCCAGTTTTTAATGCCTACAGTGACTCCACATATTGGCCAAATATCAACTCTCTGCGACCTCCGGAACTGGAGATACAGAAATGCACTTTAAAACATTAAAATACAGGCTTATAATGAAACATGGGAACAGGGGAACATACATTTTCAAGGTATAACAAGGTGCAAACCACATCCCTGGACCGCAGTCCAGTTAACCCCTTGTCTCTCTGGTGAGGTCAGGGGATGGCCATATGGGGTGCAACCCCTTTAATACCGGGCCACCCCCTTTCTCCCTCTACACCACCCCTTCTTAATGGGTGACCTGTGGCCACTGGCCCTAACGGGGAGTGGGGCACTGCTGGCACCCTTAACGAACTCAGTCTCAGAGGGATAGTCCTGACGTGAAAGTCCACCAGCATTGCTGTTTTCACTACCCTTTTTGTGCTGAATAGTAAACTCAAACTCTTGCAAGGCCAAGCTCCACCTTAGCAACTTGGCATTTTCCCCTGATGCCCTCTGTAGCCAACTCAGGGGGGTGTGGTCTGTGAGGACCGTGAAAGCCCTTCCATACACATAGGGCTGGAGTTTTTTGAGTGCCCACACAATGGCCAAGCACTCTTTCTCAATGGTGGCATAGGCCACCGCTCTGGGAAGTAGTTTCGGCTGAGGTACATCACAGGGTGCTCTCTACCGTCGTCCCCCACTTGGCTCAACACAGCCCCAATGCCATAGTCCGAGGCATCAGTCTGTATGAGGAAATGTTTGGTATAGTCTGGGGCTGCCAGTATGGGGGCCCCAGCAAGCGCAATTTTCAGTGACTGGAAAGCAGTTTCACAGGCAGGAGTCCAGGTGATAAGCACAGGCAGTTGCTCCTTAGTCAAATCAGTCAGGGGTTTGGCCACGGCACTGTACTGTGGGACAAACTTCCTATAGTACCCTGCGGTGCCCAAAAATGCCATGACCTGTTTCTTGGTCTTTGGAACAGGCCACTGAACAATGGCTTCTACCTTGGCTGGCTCTGGTTTGAGGTGTCCTCCACCCACCCTGTGCCCTAAGTACAGGACCTCTGCCATCCCTACCATACACTTAGTGGGTTTCAAGGTAAGCCCAGCCTCCCTGATCCTATCCAGCACCGCAGCTACATGTCCTAAATGGGAATCCCAGGAATTACTAAAGACAGCAATGTCATCTAAGTAAGCCCTAGCATAGCTCTGCATCCCTTCCAGTAACCTATTGATCAGGCGTTGGAAGGTAGCCGGGGCATTCTTCATCCCAAATGGCATCACCAAAAACTCATAGAGGCCACTTGGAGTAATGAATGCTACTTCTTCCTAGCATCCAGGGTCAGTGGGATTTGCCAATAGCCTTTGCTCAAATCCATAGTGGTCAGATACTTTGCCCTCGCGAGTTTATCCAGTAACTCATCCATGCGGGGCATGGGGTAGGCATCTGACACCGTCCCAGCGTTGAGCAAGCGGTAGTCCACACAAAACCGGGTGGTCTTGTCCTTCTTAGGGACTAGAACTACCGGGCTTGCCCAAGGACTCTGGGATGAAGTAATTACCCCTAGGGTCAGCATATCCTCTATCTCCCTCTCCATACTGGTCTTGACCTCTGCTGACACTCTATAAGCGTGCTTATGCAGAGGCCACAGGTCCCCGGTGAGAACTGGGTGTTTTGTGAGATGTCTGGTCCCTGGCATGTCAGTGAAGAGGGCCCCATACTTAGCTAGCATGTCCCTGGCTTCTCCCTTCTGCCTAGCACTCAACTGTGCCCCTATCTCCACCTGCTCCACAGTGTTTCCCTGCCTAGCCTCCCCTAGGAGATCAGGCAGAGCATTGCTCGCCGGATCCTCCAGCAGTGGGCTACAAATGGCCATCACTGCTCCCATACTCGGTGCTCTGTACTCTTTCAACATGTTAATGTGATATGTCTTGTGCCTCTCAGGCTCTAACTGTACAACATAGTTGCACTTATTCACCTTTCGGATGACCGGGTACGGTCCCGACCAGGCAGCCATTAACTTGTTCTCCCGAGTGGGTTTGAGAACAAGCACCTGCTGTCCTGGGATGAATTCTTTGCTACGGGCATTCTGGTCATACCATTGCTTTTGCTTGGTCTGAGCGGCCCTGAGGTGGTCCTGGGCCACCCCCATGAGCATCTCTAACCGGTCTCGGAGATCTACCACATACTGGATCACTGAAGTATCAGTAGCAGTAGCCTCCCCTTCCCATCCCTCATGGAATAGGTCCAGAGGTCCACGTAACCTGCGGCCATATAGTATCTCAAAGGGGGAGAAGCCTGTAGATTCCTGCGGTACCTCTCGGAAGGCAAACAGCAAGTGCTGTAAATGAATCTCCCAGTCTTTCCCCTCCGCCTCTATAAAGTTCTGAAGCATCTGCTTCAGGGTACCGTTAAACCTCTCACATAATCCGTTTGTCTGGGGATGGTAAGGGGTAGTGCGCCGGTGCTGTACACCGCATGCATCCCAGAGACAATGTAACAGTTCACTCATGAACTGCAACCCATGATCGTTTAGGACCTCACTAGGGAAACCTATCCTAGAAAAAATGTTCAGCAAAGCTGCTGCCACTGTCTTGGCATCTATGGTGCCTAGCGCTACCGCCTCAGGGTACCGGCTGGCAAAATCCACCACCGTGAGGATCTAGCGCTTCCCTGACCTGCTAGGAATCATAAGGGGTCCTACAAGGTCCATCGCTACTTTCTGGAAGGGTTCCCCTATTATCGGTAGGGGTTTCAGGGGTGCCTTCACACGGTCGCCCGCCTTACCCACTCGCTGGCAGGCATCACAAGAGCGGCAGAAAGTGCCCACATCTCGAGATGCCCCCGGCCAGTAGTAATGCTGTAATAACCGGGCTCGCGTCCTGTTGACCCCCTGATGTCCCGCTAATGGAATAGAGTGAGCTACCCGTAACAGTTGCTGTCGGTACCCCTGGGGCACTACTAGCTGTCACTTACCGGTCAATCCCTCCTCTATCCCTGGGTTCCCTTCTTCTCTTTACAGGAGTCCCTTATACCATAGGCAGCGCTCAGTGCCCTCCCCTGCCCGAGATTCGGATGCCCGAAGTCTCACGCCGGCCAGGGTAGGGTCTGCCTTCACTGCCTCCCTTAACTGGGCTCCTAATTCTGGCCACCCCCCAGTCATAAAACAAAAATTGTGAGGCACTTCCAATAAAGGTGTGATGCAAAATATATATAAATATATAGTATTAAATAGATATATAAATATATAGTGATCAATATAAACAATGCTCAAAAATAATAATAGCAAAATACGCTGCTCAACCCTCTTAGGAGAAGATCCAGTTCCTCTTCTCTTGACTGTTTGGAAGAAGCTTGTGGGGAGCGCAGATTTTCACCATGTAAAGGGAAGGAAATATATAATAGTGTAATATGTCCAAACACCTGTGGCAATATGTATGGGGATCGAGATTAGGAACTCACATTCTCCCAGTTAAAATACAGCATTGGAAGACAATTTGAAGACTCTGTAGTTTGCAGGGGGATCTTGCTTAGTGTACTCTCCCTGGTGTCAGTGGAACAAACCCTCGATGGAAACAGAGACAACTCTTGCATTCAAAAGGCCACCAGATAGATACCTTTTTTAACATGGTCAACAAAGATTTTAACCTTTTAACTAATAATGTTAAAAATAATAATGCTTTTAAACACAATTTAAATAAGAACGAAGCACTTGCACTAAAATTTCTCAAAGAGAATAAAAACCTAATTATAAGGCAAGCTGACAAGGGGGGGGGGGGTGTTGTGTTACAAGACAGGAAGGATTATGAGGGTGAAGCCCTCAGACTCCTAAACGACACCGCCTCCTATAAAAGATTGATGGGGGATCCCACCAGGGAATTTTTGGTCCCTTTAAAAGAACTCCTCGATGAAGCCCTCAAAAATAATGTCCCTGAGAAAAGAGAATATGACTTTTTATACTGCAGTTCCCCTAAAATTGCGATTTTCTACCACCTCCCAAAAACACACAAGAGCTTAACAAACCCGCCAGGTAGACCGATAATATCGGGAATCGATAGCTTAACATCAAATATATCCCAATATGTGGATTTCTTTTTGCAACCACATGTGGTACAACTTCCCTCTTACCTGAGAGACTCAACATCAGTGTTGAACCTGATGGAAGATGTGGTGTGGAAAGAATCTTATAGATGGTTAACCTGCGATGTGCAGGCCCTTTATACCAATATCCCACATACAAAAGGTATACACGCAGTTCAATCTTTTCTAGTGAATGACGCCACCCTGCACCCCTTAAACACCCAGTTTGTAATACAATCCATCGAGTATATCTTGAAGCATAATTATTTTATGTTTCTCGATTTCTTTTTGCAGGTTTGCGGAACTGCGATGGGCACGAGATTTGCCCCCAGTTTCGCAAACCTGTATATGGGAAAATGGGAAGAGGATTACATTTTATAATGATAACTCAAATCCCTTTAAAACGAATATCATTGTGTGGCGAAGATTCATAGATGACATTCTGTGCATCTGGGATGGTGATCAGTGTTCAATTAATTTATTTTTACAGTATATAAATAACAACGACAGGAACCTGACCTTCACTCATGCACAGCATGCAAGTGAAATACACTTTTTAGATCTTAACCTTAAGGCATCACTAGATGGGAGTGTGGTAACAAAAACCCATTTTAAGGAGGTTGATTCAAACAACCTCCTTATGGCCACAAGTAACCACAAAAAAATGTGGATATCCAACATCCCCAGTGGCCAGTATTATAGACTAAAGAAAAACTGCAGCACTGAAAAAGACTTTGAGGATCAGGCCAAAGATTTAACATCTAAATTCTTGGAGAGGGGATACCGTCTGGAGAAATTAAAAGGGGACCTGGAGAAAATAAGAAAAATAGAAAGGAAATCCATGTTAATAAAAAAAGATAAAAACAGTAAAAAATCTATAGAAGAGGGCAAGTGCAATGTATCTTTCATTACAAATTTTAATTCAATGACAGGGAGGATCGAGAAAATTATACAAAAACACTGGTCAATCCTTTCAAATGATCCGTTTTTGGGCACCCACCTTTCGAAATTCCCAAAATTCATTTACAGAAAGGCTAAAAATTTAAAGAATACGCTATCCCCTAGCGATATCAAATTAAAAGAACAACACAGTGGGGAAAGGCAATGGTTGAGTATCAAACCAACTGGGAATTTCAAATGTGGGAGATGCTCTGTCTGCAAACATATGCATCCAGATAAAAAAACTTTTAAGTGTCCAAACGGTGATATTATTAATATTAATGATTTTATTCTTTGTAACACTGACCATGTAGTTTATTTATTAGAATGTCCCTGTGGTATTTTTTATGTGGGACGCACGAAGCGTGCTTTAAAAGTACGCATCTTAGAACATTTGCGAAATATAAAACTGGGGTTCATGAAACACAGTCTCTCTAAACACTATGCAACATGCCATAACAGTGATCCCTCAACCCTCCTTTTTAAAGGTATTAAACATATTCCAAAAAATAGGAGAGGGGGGGACAGGATTAAGGAATTATCCAGGCAAGAAACCTTCTGGATATAAACTAAACACCTTGTATCCAGGAGGTTTAAATGAAGACATAGATATTTGGTCTCTATATTAATCATTTTATTAGCAAACTCTTTTTAATTATTTAATAACAAAAATTATATAAACATATTATGTCCTTTTAGTGGAAATTTGCATTTAGACATGTAAAATATTTTTTCATTTTTTTAACTTTTATTCTGCTGCTCAATATGTTTTAGACCCTACTTGAATACATCTATGTTTTTTATATACCTTATATTTCACCATTTGTCATTCAGGTCCATAGGGCAATGATTTTATTGATTGTGTGTTTATATGACATGTTTTTAATACTTTTTTCTTTATTCTAGCCCATCATTTGCGTCTTGGTTAACATTGTTCTTGTTATTAAAGTTTGTTCAAAGTTTTTTTGCATATGTTAACCTTAGTTAGTGACGTATGTCTTTCGGGACTCTAATCCCGCCCCCGTTGGTTCCCTATTGGACAATAGGATTAAGGGCTTAACCAATGAGATACGATTGCGGGGTATATAGCTTTTACCCGAAATCCACTTAATATTAGTCCCTGAAGAAGAAACGTTCCGTTTCGAAACGCGTAGGACAAGCTTGTACTAGTGCTCTAGCCCCTACTGCGCGATTTTGACTGTTGCTGAGCGGCGCCGAATCCCTGCAGTGACGTCACGATCCAGGAAGTGATCCACACGGAGGAGAGTGTTGGCGCACAGCTGATGTCTAAAACTGCCCTGCTGAAACACTGCAGGAATAAGCAGCTCCCAGCCTGCCTGTGCTCAGGGGAGCAAGATCAAGCAGAGGTTGTGCACACATTTCAATAGGACCCTGCACCATCGAGGACAGCAGTATCACCCCTGCAAAGACATATATCCTGGTCTCCGGAGGCGTTGGGTAAAATATCCCGAAACTGCTTGTTATTAATTTATTTGATGTACGCACATTACTCACCATTTATTATTCATGTCAATAATATTTTGTAATGCACTATGAGCGTTGTGCGCTGTGTCTCTTTTTTGTATCCATTTGTTAGCTCCAGGGGGTTCCTGAGCCCCCCCACATTCCATCACAGCTGCAGACGCTCAATTTTAGGTTAAGTTATTTATTTCATATATTCTCACTTATCACGTCACGTTTAAAATTAGATTGCGCACTATTTTCCCTTTTTTCGAGCCATTCCTATGCCTACTGAGGAGGAGGCTCACCTGGCTGGTGCTGCGGGAGCCCGACATGCGGGGAGTCCTGTCGGCTTATGCCGATGACGTGCTCCTCGTGGCCCAGGACCTAGTTGATCTGGAGCGGGCACAGGCGTGCCAAGAGGTCTACCCCACGGCCTCTTCTGCTCAGATCAACTGGTCCAAGTGCTCCGGCATTTTGGTGGGTCCCTTACAGGTGGACTCTTTGCCCCCCACGTTTCGTAATGTCTCGTGGGGGAGCGATACTCTCAAATATCTGGGAGTATATCTGTCTGCTGCAGAGGACCCAGCCCCAGAAAACTTCAGTGATCTTGAAGAACGAGTCATTGCTCGTCTGGGGTCACGGGTGTATCTGTCGAGAATGCTTTCCCTTAGGGGAAGAACCCTGGTGATCAACCAGCTGGTGGCCAGTCAGCTTCTGCACCGGCTGATAGCCATGGGTCCGACCCCCAAATTTATCAACAAGATCCAGAGGAGATTGATGGATTTTCTCTGGATGGGGAAGCATTGGGTCGCTGCAGGAGTTGCGTGCCTCCCTTTGGAGGAGAGTGGACAGGGAGTGGTGTGTGTCCGCTCCCAGTTACACACTTTCCGCCTCCAATACCTGCAGAGATACCTATTCGCAGATCCGTCTCCGCAGTGGTGCCAGCTGGCGACCAGTTTCTTTCGCCAGCTGCGCAATATGAGGTATGACCGGCAACTGTTTATCATCAGGCCCGAGGGGTAAGGTAGAAACCTCTCGGAGCTGCCGGCATACTACCGGGACTTATTAAAGGTCTGGAAACTGGTCTCCGCGACCAGGAAGGAACAGGCGGCGGGGGTTAATTTCCTCGCCGAGCCCCTGCTGTTTAATCCGGCAGTGGGGGCTCGGATGTTGGATTCACCGTCTATTTGCCGCCGGCTTATCCTGGCGCAGGTGACCAGAGTCGGGGATCTCCTGGACTATGAGCGGCAAGACTGGGTAAGCGCAGAGGTGCTTGCGCCCCGCATGGGTATGCTTACTGCCCGCAACCCTCGTCGTTTGATCCGGGAGATTAAAGATGCCATACACCCTGACTCACACACCTTCATCGAGGGGGTATTGCAGACCGGAGAGCCTTGTCAACCTATCAACTTCAGCTCTCCGGATCTTCGCGTGGAACCCAAACCACGGCAACCCCCTCGGGCTCCTCTCTCCCCCAACCTCAGCAGGTTGGGGGATTTGTCCCCGGCATGTTTCCGCAGCATGCAGAGGAAAGTCCTGTATTCTCTGGTGCTCCATATAGTGCACTACCTCGCCCTTGTCAACCGCCCCGATACCATCTGGAGGCGGGTATTTCCTGCGAACGAGGGCGAGAGACCCCGGTGGAAGGAACTCTATTCAGTTTTGGTTCCCCGTCCCGCCGGGGATTTGAGTTGGAGGGTCCTCCACGGTGCACTGAGCACAGGAAAGTACTTGGCACACTTCACGGACGCCTCCGCCGCCTGTCCCTTCTGTGGCGAGCGGGAGTCCGTGAATCACATTTATTTGAGCTGCGCCAGACTGCAACCCCTCTTATCCACCTTGAGGAGCCTTCTCCTGTAGTTCTGGCTGCATTTTTCCCCTCATCTTTTTATTTTTGGGTGCCCAGTGTCTCGAGACAATAAGCCTAGGGATCTCCTAGTCAACATGCTCCTGGCAGTAGCTAAGGTAGCCATTTATAAGACCAGGAGGCAGTATTTGGAGAGGGGGGTCCCAACGAACATCGTGGCAGTGTTCCGGGCTGGTGCACTCCCGTATTCGGGCAGAGTTCACGTACGCCGAGTCCACTGGGACGGTTTTGGAGTTTGCCTCCCAGTGGGCGTCAGGCGGGGTGCTCGGTGTCCCCTACTATGGATTCTGTTGAATTGATCCTAAATTTTTAGTGCACTTTATTTTATTTACAGTGCACTTGCTGGTTTAATTTAATATTTGTTTGACTGGTTTTTCTTTGTTCTACTTGGCAACAAGTAGAATTGCTCTTCAACTGAATTGGCCGGCTTTGCCGGCCATCAGTTCAAACCAGATCAAAATAGACTCCCTTGAACCTGCAATCAAGAATCACCTGCTTTTGCAATTAGACTCCAGCCTGCTTCTTGCTGCCTACTATGCAGCTCTGTCTGATTGGCTCTCTGTTCTACTTAACTCCTGCCCCGCCAGGAAGTTGCTGGACATAGACTTTCTATAGTAGCTGTGTTTGCCACAGCCTGTCTTGGGCCTGCCTGGCCTTCTTGTTATAGTTCTCAGTTACTGGCAGACCCCACCGCGGTTACACTGTAGCCTCACTGCTTCTTGTCCTGTCTGCAGTTCCTGTTTCCCTGTGTGGACATATGCTGGATCCCGCTTCTCCTCCACTCAGAAGCGTATGTGCAGAGCTCTTAGGCATTGTGGAATCAAGTTGTAATCTTTTCTTCTTTTCATTTGTTATATTTTGGAGTGGAACTGTGGGGGACTGTGTGTTTTGTATAGGGTTTTGGGTGTATTTTGAGTTTTAAAAACCGTTTTTGGTTTTCACCCAGAGGCTGCAGTGTTTCAACCCAGCACAGCTGCACTTTGGCTGGCTGGAAACTGTAGCTTCAACCCCTCTCCCCTCCCCCCACCACTGGTGGTTTTACTTCAATTTCACTTTAATTTTTTAAGCCTGATTCCTCTTTTTCATTTGCAATTGGGAGCTCTGTGTCTTTCTTTAAGACTTGTAAAATTGTGGTGTGGCTTATTGCAAGAGAGAGAGAGTAACTAATAAGGGGAAAACAAGAGAAAAACTCCAGCAGGTTTTAAAAGCTGTTTTTCCCCCCTCCCTTTGCAGAGAGATAGTTAATTGGTCCTTAAAGGGACACTTCCTCTCTGCACCTCTCTCCCTAAGCAATACCTCCTCCCCTTACTTAGAGGCTTATTATTATCATGCCTGGGGGGAATTAGACTAGTGCGGCAACGGGGGCCACACCCGGACACCGGACCCCAAAAACTGGGGTCCCTAAGAGCAATAGCGTTAGCCACAGCCCTAGGCCTGGTCCTTCCAGTGCCCTGGCCGTGCCTCCCCCAGCGCCTGTTAGCAGCGTGGCCCCTGCAGCCTCAGGTCCATCGTGGGTGCAGGTGACAGCTGCAGGCTTTGACCACAGCAACAACAATGCTGGGGCCACGCCCTATGTGAGCAGGAAGCTTGGGGTGAGGTGCCCAATGTCACCTGGCCTTAGCATGGAGATCTATGTAAGGGCTGTGGCAGATGTTTTGGGTCCTTCTGCTGTTGTGGCAGCCAGCAAGATGTATGGGAGCGGCATTTTCTTCCTCCGTACGCTGGCTGCCACCCACACCCTGGTGCAGAAAGGCATCAATGTACAGTAGTGGGGACCTACATCCCCATAGAACCCATGGAGGGGTTAGGCACCAAGGTCATTCTTTCAAATGCGCCCCTCTTCCTCCCAGACAGCCTCATGCGGCCGCACCTGCAAGCCCTGGGAGACATTAAGTCTCCTATAACAAAATTACCTTTGGGCTGCAGGGATAGGGCGCTGAGGCATGTACTCTCATTTAGGCGGCAGGTACAACTGCTACTGCCGGGGAGCACAGAATCTGTGGAGGGGTCCTTTAAGGTGCCCTACAAGTGCATTCAATATACTGTGTTCTATGGCACGGAGGGGGTTAGGTGTTATCTGTGCAAGGAGCTGGGGCACACTCGTAGGAGTTGCCCCAAAGGGAACAGGAATCCCACCTTAGCTCCTGCCCCTCCCTCTGCCAAGACACCCGGTACCGCTGTGCCCACAACAGCGGGGCCCTCAAGGGCCCAGGTCCCCCCTGGGACCGCATAAGATATCACTGCCCCATCTCAAACAGTGACATCTGAACCTCTCTCCCAAAAAAAGAGGGAGAAGAAAAAAGTCACCCCACAACAGTCACCCTCTGTTGTTGCTGTCCCCCCCCAAGAACACCTTACCCCCAATGTAAGCACCGTACAGGGTGCGGGGGAGTGGGAGGAAGCTCCTGCTGGAGAGGCAGCGGCACCCTCTCCTGGGGAATCACCAAAAGGAAGAAGCTTTTCAAAACCAAAAACAAGAGGGTGATTGAGGAGGTCGAGGAGGTTGAACCGTATTACATTCACCCTCAGAAGTCTCCGAAGCGGAACGTAACATCAGTTCCGCACAGGGTGATCCTGCCCGGCCCACTGTTTAGAACTAGCCAGTATGAACTGGATCCCACTAAACAGTCCTCCACCTCTCGAAGATCTGGGAGGAATACAGGAGGAGGTACCCGGCGTCTCTGAGGTGGAAGGCCAAAATGCTCAGCAGCATGAGGCCTTGCCCATAGATATAGATGTTGGGGAGCCTCCCAATGCCCCTCCCGGAGAATTGTGCTTTGGTGAATTTGCCATGCCGGATGCACCTGTCTTCAGGGATTCGGAGTTCGGCCAGGATCCCCCTCCGGATGTTCCGCCTTCGGGTGACGCACCTGGGGCTGAGTCAGAGTTTGTGTCACCGGAAGGAGGGGATGGGCTAGGGCTGACCCCCATGGTTGAGGGTTTGGAGGTTGGAGCGGGTGTGGGAGAGGAATTTTTGTCAAGCACTTCAGGTTACATCTGAAGGTTGTCTGACCTGAGCCCTCTTGGTGCGGAGTTTTGGTCGGAGGTGACTGCTAGGCTGGACCCTCCTTATGAGGTGCTTGCTGAAGAGCACCCTCCCGCGGTTGAGGCGAACACCCCTGGCATCCCGTTTACTTATGCAGCGGTAGAGGAGACCAGGAGGGCACTGGGTTACTCGTTGGCCCCCGAGGACACTCGGGAGACCGCTACCTCTGGACATCCTGCCCCGGGGTTGGATGTGGAGGATATAGTGGACCGTCATATGTAGAAGCACATGCACACCGCTGGTAGGTGCTGGAGGGGGGTACTTATCTGCCGGTGCGCTGTATCCAGGGAGGTCCAGACATCCCAGAGGTACTTGAGCAAAGGAATGGAAGCAGGCACACGGTCTTACTAAAGGTGCAGTTTATTGTGCCACCAAAGGTCAAACGTTTCGGCAAATAGATTGCCTTTATCAAGGAGAGGGCTACAGAACATGTTAAACATACCACAATATATACACAAATGGGTACTCACCCCCCCACGATCACTGCTGCCTTGCTCCTGGATGTCAACGCCCCCATCGTGACGTCAGGGCGCCAGCGCGACGCAGCGTGATGATGTCATGCACCACCAGGGGAGGAGGAGACAGCCTCCCAAATGCCTGTAACAGGCATGTAAGCTGTAAGATGGCTGTCCTGCAGGAAGCTGGAAACTCAGGGAGCCGCCCCCTCACTGGCAGCATAGGCTCCCCTGGTGACGTCATCACGCCCTCACGGGGGAGGAGGGGGGGCGGGCCTCAGGCATCAGACCTGCCCTGGAGTGGAAGAAAGACAGCCTGATGCCCAAGGAGGACTGAATGATCGTGCTGGGGTAAGAGCCCTTACATAAACAATCAAGTGTAATGTGACTACAGTTTTATTAAATAAAATAATCAAATAAAGTGTACAAACTAATAGTATAACCACAGTGTCATCTAATGCAGTGTATAAAAAATGGTGGAGGCTGTATTTATGCTAGCAGCATTACATATAGAATTAGAACCTGAAAGGATACATGATACATATAGATAAATGCATATATAGCAATACTTAGAGGAGCATAATGTACATAATGGGTCGCAGGGGTCCACGGCGAGACGCACAGAGCCTTACAGAGTCCTTCTGCTACCTCCTGTTGAGAAAGCATTTGAAATTTTGTTGTTCATTCAGACCCCTGCCATTACTTGTCTGCAATGTGTGGATCCAATAAGCCTCACGCCTCAGTAAAAGGGTTTCTCTATCAGGGTATCCTTGTCTTGGTGCTATGTGTTCAATCCCCATCACTCTGAGGGATGACACATTGTGTCTGTGTTCAACACAGTGCTGTACCAGTACAGTAGGGTCCGTACCCTTACGTATCACACTTTTGTGTTCAATGTATCTCACTTTAAGCATGCGTGTAGTCTTGCCTACATAGACAAGACCACACGGGCACCTGATAATATACACCACAAATGTAGATCTACATGTAATACGATTATAAATAGTGATTTTTTTACCACTATGTGGATGACAAAATACGTCCCCGGTAGTAAGACTGTTACACACTGAACAATTCATACACCGGAAGTTACCCTGTTTACCGCCTTCTAGGAAGTGGGGCGTATGGTAGTGGTCCTTGTTGTCAGCATGTATCAAGTTGTCTGACAAGTTTCTCCCTCTCCTATAAGCGATCAAGGGGGGTGTCTGACAACTAGCTGCTAACACCTCATCATTCTGCAGCAGGTGCCAATGTTTCCGGATAGTAAATCTGACAAAATTACTGGCCCTATTGTATGTGGTGGAAAATACAATGCGTTTCTCATCCTTAGTCGCCCTATTAGGAATCACCTCTCTGTTAAGGGCTGCATCAAGCACTGCCGGGGTATATCCCCTTTTAGTGAACCTTTCACGAAGGTCATCCATGGCCGGTGCTAGTTTGTCCTGTCGACTAGTGATCCTAGAAACCCTCACTTTTTGTGAGAAAGGTAGGGCATTGATGAGGGATGGGGGATGGTGACTGTCAGCACGTAACAGGGCATTTCTGTCAGTATCTTTCCTGTAAAGGTCTGTGTGGAACTCACCATTTTCTTGGGAAATCAGGACGTCTAGAAAGGATAATTGCTTAGAGCTCCAGACATTAGTAAGCTGTACAGGAGAAGGGAGATTGTGTAAATAATCAAAAAATGACAATAACTGGTCCTCAGTACCTGTCCACACAAAGAACAGATCGTCAATATATCTATAATACCCAATTATGTATTTATAGTATATTGATGCATATATGTACTTCTCCTCAAAATCTACCATAAATAGGTTGGATATAGTGGACCCCCTTGTGGAAACACCGAAGAGGGGACCCACACTAGGGCTGAGAAGGGCTCCCGCAGAGAGGGGCGGGGGTATTGAGTTTTTCAACCAAGAGGAGCCTGGGGAGTTGGGGTTCAGTGAGGAGTCCTCTGGCACCGTGGAGTCAGTGGACTCCTTGACCCCCGTTATCCATGCCCAGGAGCTAGATGGTTTCCTGGAGGCTACCCTCTGCAAACACGGAAACACGAAGGTGCAGTTGGCCCTTTAGAGGTGGAAGGATGCCTCAGTCATTCACCACTCTCTCAGAGTATATATCAGGGCCAACCACAAGGCCAAAATATCCGGGACTAACGAACATGTTCGGGTCCTAAAGTTTAACAAAATGTTGCGAGAGCACGTAAAGGCTTCTCAGGGTATAGCACCCTGAGCGCCTATGGGAAGCAAGACTCTTGACTACCAATGGCTTTGAGCATCGGTACGCTAAACGTAAATGGCTGTAAGGACGAGTTTCGCAGGTTCCAGATACTCTCCTTTATACAAAAGGGAAAGTATTCTGTGAGTTTCCTGCAGGAAACCCATACCACTCCAGAGGCTGAAGCCAGCTGGCATCTGGAGTGGCGAGGCAAGGTCTTCTTCAGCCACCTCACTCCGACATCTGTGGGGTGGTGACCCTGTTCTCTGAGTCCTTTCAACCTGAGCTGCTCCTTGCCAAAACTGTTGTTCCAGGTCGCCTGTTGCATCTCAGGGTCTGGCACGAGGACTACACGTTTAATTTCTTGAATGTGTATGCTCCTGCCACCGGACCCCTGAGAAAGCAGTTCTTCGTCAGAATGTCTGAATACGTGGAGACAGTCGACACGGACGAACACGTTGTGCACGGGGGTGATTTTAACTGCACTCTCGAGGCTCTGAGAGAGTTGTCCGGAGCCACACCCGGGTTCTGCATCGGCCTTGCGGTAGGTCAACACCCGCTACTCCTTGGTAGACGTCTGGCGAGAACAACATCCCGAGGCATCCACTGAGTTCACCTATGTTAGGGTGTTTAGAGGTGAGCGGATATCCTGGTCCCGGATCGACGGGCTGTACATATTCAGCCACAGCCTGTCGCGAGCCCAGTCCAGTACCATTAGGCTGGCGCCGTTTTCAGACCACAATTGTGCGTCCGTGACGGTGGCGCTAATACCAGCAGCGCCCTCAGCCACCTATTGGCATTTCAACAATACGTTGTTGGAGGACAAGGGGTTTGCGACGTCGGTCTGAGACTTTTGGATGGCCTGGAGAGGTTGCAGGTCAGACTTTGCCACGTTAGAGCAGTGGTGGGACGTGGGCAAGGTTCATTTGCGCCTCGTTTGTCAAGAGCACACGAAAGGTGCCAGCAGGCGGCACGATGCTGAGATCGAGGCCCTTAGGGAAGAGGTGCTCGATCTCGAGAGGCGGCTGTCTGTGGCAGGAGACCAATACCTGCAGTGTGCGTACGTGGAGAGGAAGTGCGCTCTCCGGGACTTGGAAGATCGGAGAGCTCGGGGGGCGTATGTGCGATCCCGCATCCACTTCCTTCGGGAGATGGGTCGTCGGTCGCGCCTCTTCTACGTGATGGAGAAAAAGAGGCGAAACCGTAAACATATCACCTGCTTGCTAGCAGAGGACGGTACCCCTCTGACTGACCCGGAGAGCATCCGGGACAGAACCCGGAGGTTCTACGTAGATCTTTTCTCTCCGGAGTCCATCCAGCTGGATGCGTGCAGGGTCTTATGGGAGGGGCTTCCCGCGGTTGGCGAGGGTGGAAGGGAGCGGCTTGAGTTACCTTTGACTCTGGCCGAGCTCTCTGAAGCCCTCAGTCTCATGTCCCGCGGAAAAACGCCGGGGCTGGACGGGCTGACCGTGGAGTTCTTCCAGTTTTTCTGGGAGATGCTGGGACCTGATTTCACCGAGGTCCTGGCCAAAGCCCTGGAGACCGGTGTGATGCCCCTTTCATGTCGGTGGGCAGTACTTTCTCTGCTGCTGTAGAAGAATTGGATCTCCGCCAGATCTCAAACTGGCGACCGGTCTCACTGCTCAGCACGGACTATAAGATCGTAGCCAAAGCGCTCTCGCTGAGGCTCAAGTCCGTGCTGGCAGAGGTGATTCACCCCGACCAGTCCTATACTGTTCTGGGCCGGAGCATTCATGACAACATTTTTCTGGTCCGGGACCTGCTGCACCACGCGCAGAGGACTGGTCTGTCACTCGCCTTCCTGTCCCTAGATCAAGAGAAGGCGTTTGACAGGGTGGATCACCGTTACCTCATGCAGACCCTGTGGGCGTTTGGCTTTGGCCCACAATTTGAGGGCTTTCTCTGGATGCTGTATTCCTCTGCAGAGTGTCTAGTTAAAATTAATTGGTCCCTGACGGCACCTTTTGTGTTTGGTCGGGGAGTATGTCAGGGGTGCCCCCTGTCTGGGCAACTATACGCGCTGGCCATCGAGCCCTTCCTCTGCCTACTGAGGGGGAGGCTCACCGGGCTGGTGCTGAGGGAGCCCGACATGCAGGTAGTCCTGTCGGCATATGCCGATGACGTGCTCCTCGTGGCCCAGGACCTAGTAAATCTGGAGAGGGCACAAGCGTGCCAAGAGGTCTACACCACGGCCTCTTCTGCTCGGATCAACTGGTCCAAGTGCTCCGGCATTTTGGTGGGTCCCTTACAGGTGGACTCTTTGCCCCCCACGTTTCATAATATCTCGTGGGGGAGCGATACTCTCAAATATCTGGGAGTCTACCTGTCTGCTGCGGAGAACCCAGCCCCAGAAAACTTCAGTGATCTTGAAGAACGAGTCATTGCTCATCTGGGGTCATGGGTGTATCTGTCGAGAATGCTTTCCCTTAGGGGAAGAACCTTGGTGGTCAACCAGCTGATGGCCAGTCAGCTATGGCACCGGCTGATGGCCATGGGTCCGACCCCCAAATTTATCAACCAGATCCAGAGGAGATTGATGGATTTTCTCTGGATGGGGAAGCATTGGGACTCTGCGGGTGTTGCGTGCCTCCCTTTGGAGGAGGGTGGACAGGGAGTGGTGTGTGTCTGCTCCTAGTTACACACTTTCCGCCTCCAGTACCTGCAGCGATACCTATTCGCAGATCCGTCTCCGCAGTGGTGCCAGCTGGTGACCAGTTTCTTTCGCCAGCTGCGCAATATGAGGTATGACCGGCAACTGTTTATCATCAGGCCCGAGGGGTTAGGTAGAGACCTCTCGGAGCTGCCGGCATACTACCGGGACTTATTAAAGGCCTGGAAACTGGTCTCCGCGACCAGGAAGGAACAGGCGGTGGGGGTTGATTTCCTCGCCGAGCCCCTGCTGTATAATCCGGCAGTGGAGGCTCGGATGTTGGATTCACCCTCTATTTGCCGCTGGCTTATCCTGGCATAGGTGACCAGAGTCGGGGATCTCCTGGACTAATAGCGGCGAGACTGGGTAAGGGCAGAGGTGTTTGCGCCCCGTATGGGTATGCTTACTGCCCGCGTCCCTCGTTGTGTGATCCGGGAGATTAAAGATGCCATACACCCCGACTCACGCACCTTCATCGAGGGGGTATTGCAGACCGGAGAAAGAAACCGAATGCGGAGAAACGCGTAGAGTGACGCTGACCAGAGAGATCCCTAAGCGAGTGGAGCCCCTGCAGGCGGATGACGTCAGTTCCGGTTTCCGGATCCGGTGAGACACACCAGTGACACGCACGCCGAGACACAGGGGAGGCAGAGAACACACGCTTCACTTGCCGAGATCCAGATCGCGGGATCTACATGCTTTTTTAATTCTAATACCATGTCAGTGTATCCCTTACCACTTGCTTTTTATAAATTTGTCCTTCCAGTCTGCACTATGTCCGTTTCTTTTATTATTAAGGTCCCCAGAAGCTCCTTGTGATTACCATCCTTGGTGGGCTGAGATTTAAAGATACCTTTTTGTGAACATCACTCACTATATGTTTGTGAGTATTCTACACACAGACCTTTATAAATATATGAACTCACGATTTATCACATATACTGCACCATCAGATTATTTTTCTGTTTTGCATGGTTTGCGCTTCCCGATGACCTACACCTCTGCAATCTACATGGGATCGTGAGAAGGATCCTCCACTGGGTTATTGCGGCATCCATATTTGTTTGTATTGGTATCACTTTATATTACTTTATTTTACTGCATATTACACTTAGTAAGATTGGGCTTTAGGCAGGTTGTTTGTTATTTGGTTATTTTAGAGCGCCACTATTGATAATTTTGTTTGTATCACTTGTATTATTTAATAATGGACAAATGAGCTATTATCCATATCTGGATAATAGTTATTTTGCCCATTACAGTACTGTATGTGTTGGGAAAAAATCTCCCCACAGGATTGGTACCACAGGCCAGCAGGGACCACCTGAGGACCCACGGGTACCAACCTCGGGGACCACCTGCGGGCCATCCGACACCCGCATGGATCACCCAAGGACCCCCGGACACCCACATGGGTCACCCGAGGACCCACAGACACCCACGGGAACCACCTGAGGACCCCCGGACACCCGCATGTACCACCCAAGTACCCCTGAACAGCTGCAGGGACCACCTGAGGGCCCCCAGACATCCGTGGGGACTACCCGGAGACCCCCGCTGGCCTCTTGTATTAATGCTGATCAGGGAAAGAAAAAAAAATGCTTTTGTCTCTATCTCTTTTGCGCCAGCCTTTAGCTGGTGAAAAGAAATGGTGAGCTTTTACAGTACGATTCAGTTATCGCTGCTTTGTGAATAGCACTTATTGGCAAAAAACGTAAATTTTTAAATTTTTTGACCAATCGTACTTTTTTTTTCACTGACTGTTTTTTGGTGATAAAAAGCTATTATAGCGCGATACTGCAATGTTATCACTGCTTTGTGAATTGCACAGTGGGCAATATCGCGCTATAAAGACATTTATCACTGCTTTGTGACTAGGCCCCTAAATCTCTACTGTATTCTTTATGGTGCTGAGCACACTCCTGGCGCAATACAAATTAAGACATACATACTCAGTATTACTCATTTTGAAATAATAATATCGTATCAGAACCTTTGACACCGTTCTGGGCATCTAGCCATCTATCTGGGTGTTCCGCCAACTGTCCCTGGGCAAAACTGAACTGTTCTTACTAAAATACTGTATTCCACATATTAATTGCTGGATTATAACAGCAAAGTAAAATACTTGATTTAATATTTTTCTTCAACATTCACTATAAACATGTTATACTATAGAATGACATACCATACATTTCACTCCACAACACAATGCCTCTATCTTCAACATTTAAATTGGATCCATTGTTCAGAAATGAAAAATATTCTAAAGCATTTTAAAATAATTACCAAACATATGTAGCGGTGTTTCCCCCACCCTCTGAGAGATTTGCCCACTTCTTGGTGTATAGTGCTGGTTACCTGCTGGCTTACTGAAGCTCTGAGTCTCCGCTGATGTTGTTAGGGAGAACAGGACTTTCCCTAAGAGAGGGGATAGAAGGTGACCGAGCCCTGCTCACCTCTTCTGTGGGACCAGTCTCTCTCAGGGGAAAGACAGCACTGAATAAATTTGGTGGTGCAGCTCCTTAAGTACGATGGGGAGGGTCCCAGGTCTGAGCCCTCGATTGGGCAGCACACAGACCCTAGGCCCACCTCTCCCTGTCACTCAGGGAGCTGCTTACTTAGGGGATAACCTGGATTGGGCCTAACACTGCCTGCACTGATACAAGGACTTACATGCAAGGCAGGGCAGGGTAATAGCCAAAACCAGACATTGCTACACTCTCACTCTGGTGGAAATCCAACGTCCCTTCTTGGAACTGAATTTGGCATGCTGGTGCTGGACACCTGGAACAAATACAACACAATTGTCAGTACATTGAACACCATAAGACAATATACAATTGATTGCATGCCCTCTTATTAACCTTGATGAGGCCCAGATCCCTCCCAACATGGAGAACCTGTTTGCCCCGTTCAAAATAATGAGAAGGGTCAGGCTCATTAACCAGCCTGCTCCCATGGCCAATGACGGTGACCGAGTGCACCTTCTTGGGAGCTTGTTCTGACAAGTATTCTACCCTATCCATGTAGATACCTCTTCCGATGCTCTGTACCACCTTTAGGTAGCTAATCCTGTCTTCCGTGTGGTATATAGAATGACGACCTGCTCTCTTCTGTCACCATTGATCTGATAACTGTCATTCTGATGTCCCTGGTTATGTCTCTTAGGAGCTCTGCAATTTCTGGCAAAATGTCCTGGCTTTCTACAATTATAACACTTTGTGTCCCTTCCTTGATCCCTACCCTATGACCCCTCTTGGGTCCTATGATATAACACTTTCGTTAACTGGTCTATTTTGAGAAAAGAACACAGTTTGTGCCTAAACAAGTTTTATTCCTGAGCCCTTTTCTTAGATTCCCTGCTCCTTTGCATATGTTCTACCACAGTAGCAATATCTGACACTCTTTTATCCTCCAAACAGTACACACAGTCTGTACTTGCATCCCAATTTCTGCATGTAAACCTTTCACAAATGCCGACACTGAGTGGTCTTGCGTTTGTCTCTACTTCCTCAATACCTTCATACGCCTTGATCATTTTCAATAATCTATCGGCAAATTCTTTTGCTATTTCTTCTTTATTTTGTTTTGTTGTGTTAATTTTTGTCCAGTCAATGGTTAAAGTAAATGCAGCAGTTACAACACCTCTAGGGGGACAATGATGACTACAATATAATTTGGTGTTCTTTTTTCGGGACCCTCCTGTTCTTCAACAGAATTCTTTTAACCCAATTTTTAAAACACCACATAAATTATTACAACTGCAGATTTACGTTATTCTGCAGTTTTACGTTATTCTCACTAAGAAAATGTTCTCCCGAAATTGCTCTACTGATTCCAGACATTACCAGTTGCTATCCCAATAAAATATTTGAGGGATTTACAGAATAAAATTATGCAGTTTATTTGGAGTAACAAAAGACCAAGAGTACTGAGATCGGTCATGCTCGCACCCAGAGAAAAGAGGGTCTGGTGGTCCCTGATATCAGGAAATATTATCTAGCCTCCCATTTGAAACAGTTGTTTTTTTGGCACTCTCAAGAAAATCAATATTGGTGGGTAGATTTAGAAAATATATTTAATAGCTCTGCAGCACCCCAGGCCCTTAGGTGGAATACCAGGTCAATAAAGAGTTATAAACCGGATCTTTTTGATTCGGTAGTCATAACATTTTCATTTAAAATTAAGTATTTGCTATCAATTATATCCTCAACCCCTTAGAGATGTACCCCTATTTTTTATAACCCTGATTTTGATCCAGGGTGGTTTTCTAGTATTTATGATGAATGGAAGGTCATGGGTGTCAAGGATGTGGGGGATATGCTTGTAAAAGACAAGTTATTACATTTTTATGATTTTTGCTAGAGAAACTATTTCTAGAATGCTGAGGTATTCAGATTTTTACAGGTTTCTCACTATCTTAGGTAACTGTCCCCGGCGGGTCATTCCCAGAATGTACTGTATTTGAAGAACTATGTAGAAAAATAAGCTTTCAATGGGGTCTTATCTCAACATTATACCAAATTCTTAGTTTTGGGGAATATAAGGCCCCCTGCACACACCGTTATATGGATCAATGGGCTCAGGATTTTCAGGTAGAGACTCCTTGGGAAGGCTGGCAATCTATCTGGGTCAATGCAACGAACACATCATTATGCACAATCTCTAAAGAGAATATTGACAAGGTTATGTTCAGGTGGTATTTGACTCCTGAGAGGTTGAGGCAGATTTTCCCTGAGACTTCAAATCTTTGTTGGAGTGGTTGTGGCGGTATCGGAGATATGGCCCATATTTGGTGGGCTTGCCCCAAAATACAAAGATGCTGTTTGTATATAGTGCAAAATTTGGTGCAAGAAACTTTTTGATTAAGAATCCCCCTAGACCCGATAACATTGGTTCTTGGTAAACCACTACACAATTTAAACGAAAATAAATCTAAATTATTGGTGTATATTCTTACTGCGGCAAGACGCGCAATCGCAGGTGCCTGGAAAAAGCTTCAGCCCCCCTCCAGGAAAAAGATTATCTTGAGAGTGAATAAGGTACAGGTGATGGAAAGACTGATAGCTTCTGTCAGAAATAACTCAAGAAAATTCTATAAAGTTTGGGAGCCCTGGCACACAAGGGGAAATAGGTGAATTTTTGACTCACTGCGGAATCTGGAAGGTATTCTCTCTCTGACAGCTGATATTTTTGTGTAATCTGTGGAGCGAAGCTGTTTGGCGCTGTTGATGATTTGTAATTTTGTATTTTTGGATCGAGGTGATAAATGGTGGTACCCACTCCCTCTCCCCCTTTTCTCTTTCTATTTCCCTTTCCCTATGTTTTTCTAAAATCCCCCAAAAATAAGTTACAAAAAAAGGCATTTCAAAAGGTGCCTTACCTTGTCAAGTGGCCCCATAGTTGATTGTCCCAATGAGAACAGTCTGTCTCCTCTGGTCCAAATGTCCGAAATGTTGTAATCCCATCCTTGTCGCCAATCTGCTAGGGGGCGGTCCCAAGCAGGCTTATACAGTATAGACATAGTGGCCGCGTGCGCTACGCTATGCACACGCGCGGCACCCATAATTGGCTGAGGTTAGTCCGCCCTTCAATACAAGGGCAGTGCGTGCACGGCAATGAGCGTAAATCCGTCCGACAGCAGGGAAGACGGGGAAAATAATCTTTTCGTGCCGCTACCGGCGCTGAAATGTATGTATCTGTGTGTGAATGTATGCATCTGTATGTATGTATATATATGTGTATGTGTGTATTTATGTGTGTCTGCCCGTGTCTGTACAATGTTAATCAATATACTACAACTAACTACAACTCTCTATCAGCGCTCGATCCAATTAATAATAAGTGAATTAAGTGAATTGATATGAATACACCAACCAAATTGTGATAAGTGTGAATGCAGCAAAGGGGATAATTAACTAAAGACCGTTCCAAATCTAATTAACAATATAAATACACAAAGATAATGTCCCCGGCGCTAGAAATTGATGGTCACAATACCATATCCAAAAGACAGTCCTGGATAGAATGACAGTCCTGATAATGGAGTACTGCACCAACAAATGTTCTATTGAAGTAATGGGTCCTCAGACTATGATACCCAGGTGGTCTCTGTAATTAAAAAGAAAAAAAAACACCATTGCGCAGTATCAAAGGTCCCAAAGCCCCAACCAAAGGTGGAAATTCCCTACTTACAAGATATAATCTTGTTGGTTCAGGGGAGAGAATCTGTACACGGCTCCTTCTTCACCTCGATATCCACGGACCCCATGTGGTTCACAAGATGTCTCTCTTCACATCGACTGGCGCCCTCGCGGGAGCAGTATACACCGCAGCAGCCGTTGGTAGGAGAAATGAAAAAGCCTAGTGTACTCCGCATAAAACACTTTAATAACGGAGGCGCATGCGCGATGGCAGAGAGTATGGATGCATGATTCCAGTGCTCCATGCCCCGCTCGTAATATAAAGAAATAAAATACCTTTACTCCATACTGAATTGCTAGAATTTAACTCCTATAACTCTACTAAACTACCAGGATGTCAAAACGGGCAGCGAAAACGCCGAAATCAAAGGGGCTCCCGCTATATTTTAACAGCACAAGGAGCAGCGCGGCGGAGGCCATAATGGCGCCGAGTTCAAATCAGGGCTCTGATTCGGAACGGGAGGGAGAGAAGGAGGACGGCGAGAACGCTGAAGACAGGCCAGTTAGGCTTGGCGATTTTAATCGCTTGTATACCGACCTCAAAACCCTTTTGCAAGCAGAAATTAAAGAGCAGGGGAGGGAAATCAGTAGCCTGGGAGAGCGCAGAGGTCGAGTTGAGACCCAACTGGACATTGTTACCACCGCAACCAAACGCAATGCAAAAAAAACAACAGAGATGCAGATCCAAATTAATGACCTGAAAGAGAAGCAGGAAGACGCAGAAAATCGGGAGCGTCGCAATAATATAAGGATACGGGGGGTCCCCGAAGAAGCGGGGGATTGCGAGGAATTCATCCTGAGATGGATGGGGGAATTGCTGCCGGATACCCCCAGGGAAAGACTGGAGATGGATCGCTGCCATAGAGCCCTGAGAACGAGGCCTACACAGTCAGACCAACCGCGGGATATCATAGCGCGGTTGCACTTCTACAAGACCAGGGAGGCCATCCTCCACAAGACCCGCGCTACCCCTACAGTAGAATTCGAAGGAGCAAAATTGCTCATCTTCCAGGACTTATCCCCCCTAACCCTGCTGCGACGCAGGGCCCTGCTCCCAATCACAAAAGTGCTGAGGGACAACAACGTCCGATACCGTTGGACTTTCCCTTTTGTATTGTCCGTCAGCAAAAATGGACGGGCCTTTCACATGAAGGAGATTGGGGAGGGAGAGGCGTTCCTCCAGAAATTAGGCCTCAAGGGGACCCCGCCAGCGCCGGTGGAAGAGGAGGAGATCCCGGGCCCCAGCTGGGCAACAGCGGGACAATCGCCCCGGTCTCCACGGAATAAAAGATGAGGTGCAACAAGGCAAAGTCTCTAAATAATCCTCAGTGTTTGGGTATTAAGTTTCCCAGTTATTAGTTTTAAGTTCCCTGTTACATCGCTACGGACTTAAGCCCGATTACACTACAGCAAGGTCGAGCTTGATTTAAGGTTCCCGCTGGAGGGGCAAAAATCCTCGTTTACCCACCTGTAAAAGACGTTGTACTCACCTGGACGAGGGAAACAGGAGGCCCAAAGATGGAGGCACCCACGAGGCGAGAGGAAAATCCAGCATGGAACGCAGGAGCAGGAAATCACCATCAACCTGGAGGAGAGCGCGAACACAGCCGTCCAGGACGAACGACGCTCCCAAAATGGCGGCGGCCGGATGTCCGGGCGCCAGTAGAGGAAGTGCGCGGGCGGCCATCTTGGAGGAAGCAGAAAGAACCTAAGGACGTCATGAGGCGGCGACGAGCGTCACGCGGGCGACCCGGACTGGCGGGAATTTCAATTTTCGCCGGTCCCAAGCGCCGCAACTGCAGGGGCAGCAGCAGCCGCAAGCGACACACCGCCGGAGCGAAGAAGGCCCAGTGGACATACCCCGGGAGGGTACCCAGGGGTAGACGGCCTAAGAGGGGGGGAAAGGAGATCCACACAGGGCTATAAGAGAGGGAAGTTAAGATCAGCGGCGGAAGGCAGGACAGAATAAAGGTAAAGTAGGTACAGCATATAAGAAGGTGGATATAGCCCGGGGGAGGTAGAGAGGGCGGAAGAGGTAAGGGAGTAAGCGGGATGGGGCAAGAGGAAGGCATAAGGGAAGTGATGGGAATAGGAAGGAGACAGATGGAAGAAGCAAGTGGAGTAGCATTAGGGAGGAGGGACGGGAGGGAGGAAGGTAAGAACAAGTGGTTTTATCAGAGGGAAGAAGGTAGAGGAAGTATTTAGAGGGTAATAGCAAGTAAATGAGGCCGGGGTAGGTTATGAAAAGGATTAGAGGGGAATGAGACACAGGGAAAAGGAAAAGGTCGGAAGAGAGCTCGTCAGGGAATGGAGTCTGAAGAGAAACTAGAAGGGAGAGATAGTACACCAAAGAGTGTTCTCTAAGAGAGGTGGAAGATAAGGAGGCCACCCGTCCAGTTAGGGAAATAAAGGGCAAGGACGCAAGCGGTAGCACTTAATACTGGGGTTAGCAATAAACCCAGGAGTTATAAGTTATATAGGTATTGTGCAAGTTTTTGGTTTAGGAGCGGGGCGGGAGCTGAGGGATCTCAGCCTGCTCTGCGGTCTGCATGGGCCAGGGGCTAGGAAGGGGTTATCCCAGCGAAGTCCTTTAGGAGGGAGGGGGTTCACGAGGTGAGGTAACACCGGAGAGGGACCAGTGGCAGGTGACCAGCCCCCAAAGGCAATGGAATCTGAGCCCAGTTGGCAGGGCCACAGCTCGGAGGACACTAATTGTTTTTTGTTCTATGTGTGTCATTCCCCATGTTTCCCTATTGTTTCCCCCCAACCCACAGGACCCACCATCCAAAGATCATCGTGAGTGCTACAGGTCGGAGACGGCTCTTCCTCAGTCTCGGTTCCTGGCGAAACACACACCTCCACCGCCCCCTGCGGCAGGTTCAGTCCAAGTCAAGGATGAGTAACGATCTGATCTTTATTTCCCATAATGTCAAGGGATTCAACAACCCAATAAAGCGCAGAATTGCCTTCAGGGACTATGTTCGCAAAAAAGCGGATATAGTGTTTGTCCAGGAGACACACTTCTCCAAGACGAATCACCCCAACTACCTGGACAGGCACTATAGGACAGTGTTTATGTCCTCTGCGAAAGTTAAGAAAAGAGGAGTGGCGATACTAATCCACCGCAGAGTGCCCTTCCAGGTAGTTAAATCATATAAAGATTTGGATGGACGCTATGTTATCGTCACGGGCACAATTAACAACCAAGAGGTCACTTTAAGCTCAATCTATGCCCCCTGCGAACAGACACCGCAATTCTTCACATCATTTTTTGATAAACTACACAAGGTGGCAATAGGTTGTATATTCCTGGCAGGAGACATGAACCGCACCCTAGACCCAGACTTGGACAGATGCACGGGGACTAACTTACCACAGAAACAAGACGTACTAACTATACATCAAGGGCTCCGTGATTGCCAGTTAATTGACATTTGGAGGGAACATCACCCCTCGGAAAGAGCATACACTTTCTACTCACACCCCCATAACAGATACAGTAGGATAGATTACTTCCTGGTCTCTAACAAAGCGGTCTCCATGGTCTCCCATTCTGGGATCCATGATATTTCATGGTCGGACCACGCACCAATTGAGCTGCGATGTGCTCTGCGGCTGCTGGACAGACCGGGGGCGAACTGGAAATTAAACGAGCTGCTGTTAAAAAATCCAACATCGGAGCGGGCGATAGGAGATAAAATTAAGGAATATTTCGAAATCAATACGGGGAGCGTATCTTCCCACTCTACTCTATGGGAGGCCCATAAGGCAACCATGAGGGGACTTCTAATGAATTTAGCAGCACAAACCAAAAGAGCTAAGGAGTTCCAGGTAAAAGATCTGCGGGAGAAACTAGCACACTTTTCCGCACTCCATAGCCTTAATAAACAGGGCGCTACCCTAAAGGAACTCTCTGACATAAAAACTAGACTCAATTTGTTGCTAAACTCCAGAGCCGAGAGGGAGTTGGCATGGTCCAAGCGTAAGTTCTACGACAAAGCCAACAAGCCAGATACCTTACTTGCCAATAAATTACGTAACAAACTCCCTAATTATAGTATTTCCTCAATCCGCACCAAGGGGGGGGACCTTACCTCCGACCTTAGAAGAATCGTAGCGGAATTTAAAAATTTCTATGAAGTTCTCTATGACGGAGATAGGGTCAGCCACACACAGAAAATAGGAGGAAAAACCCATAAGTTCCTAGAAGAGGCACGTCTTCCCAAATTGAGCAGGGCAGAGAGGGAGGCATTACAGGTCAACTTTACATTCGAAGAATTATCAGAGGTTATAAAGGCCCTTAAACCAGCCAAAGCTCCGGGACCAGATGGTTTTTCAAATTTATATTACAAAAAATTCCTTAAAATACTTGCGCCACAGCTTCTAAAATTATTTAACGAAATTTTAGCGGAGGACTCCTTTCCATCCCAGATGCTCCAGGCCTCAATCTCCCTGATCCACAAACCAGGCAAGGACCCGGCAGACTGTAAGAGCTATCGGCCCATATCCCTGATTAATTCCGATGTGAAAATATTTTCTAAACTACTAGCTAACAGGGTGGGCATTGTCCTGTCAGGGCTAATCCACCCGGATCAGGTGGGATTTATTGGAGGAAGGCAGGCGGCAGACAACACAAGACGGATCATAGATTTGATCGATCTGGCCAATAAAAAGAATATCCCGTCTATGCTGTTGAGTCTGGATGCTGAGAAGGCCTTCGATAGGATCGATTGGTCCTATCTGAGGGCAGTACTAGGAGCATTCGGTTTCGAGGGATGCCTCCTAGAAGCCATCTTAGCCCTGTATAAAGGCCCCACAGCTAGGGTGCGCCACCAGGGCTTCCCATCGGAGCAATTTAACATTTGTAGCGGGACGCGACAGGGGTGCCCCCTGTCCCCTCTGCTGTTTTGGTTATGTATAGAACCCCTGGCGGCTCATATTCGCCTAAGCCCAGATATAACAGGGATAGACGTAGGGGACCAATCCCATAAAGTGGCATTATACGCTGATGATGTGATCCTGACCCTGTCGAGGCCGCTCACTTCCCTGCCCAATGTCTTTGAGATTCTGGGTGCGTTCAGCCTCATCTCCGGGTTCAAAATTAACCAGACAAAATCTGAAGCCCTAAATATTAGCCTCCCACGTCCAATGGAGAAAATAATCGAACTAAATTTCAATTTTAAATGGCAGGCCTCCTCTATCAAATACTTAGGTATCCAAATTACTAAGACATACGACTCATTATACAAAGCAAACTATCCCAAATTATTCCAAGCTCTAAGAGAGGATCTGCGAGTGTGGGCGGGGTTTGGAATTTCTTGGTTTGGACGAATTCATAGCATTAAGATGAATCTCCTGCCAAGGGTGCTTTACCTGTTCCAGGCCCTGCCAATACCATTGGTGCGGGCAGACATCCTCGCCTTACAGTCAAGGATCATGAAATTAATTTGGCACAAGAAGAGTCCACGAATTGCTAAGAGCATACTGACTAGACCCACGAGTAGAGGAGGACTAGCGGTACCTTGCTTGTTGGCATATTACAAAGCAGCAAGATTGGGTCAGATTGTCCAGTGGCACCTTGACCCGTCCCTGCGGAGATGGGTGGCGCTGGAGAAAACCTGCTGTGCTCCAGTTGAGTTGCAAAACTTAATTTGGCTGCCAAAACGGTGCGATAACACAGCGGGGATGCTGTTACGGACCATGGTGAACTCTCTGGCGGTGTGGAGGAGTTCCAAATTTAAACATAAGTTAACGACGAAACACTCCTTAATGACCCCACTCTTCGATAACCCAGATTTCGCCCCGGGGATGGCCGGTGAGCGGCACTTCAAAATTTGGTTACAGTCGGGATATAAGCGGTTAATAAATCTGGAGGGGCCCAAGTATATTAAAACATCTGAACACATTAAATCAGAAAAGGGACTCCCAAACACTGAATTATTCCGCTACCTCCAGATAAGAGCATTCTATAACAAATTTCCAATTAGACCAGCTAGGACCAATTTTGAGCAGCTGTCTTCCAGAGCAACGGACACACGGGGACTTACCTCTAGATTATACCAGGAAGTGATCTGTCTAGTTAGACCAGACGCTGACAAACTGAACTACATGACTAGATGGGAGACAGATCTAGGGGAGAATTTAGAGGACAAAGACTGGGAGTGGATTTTACAGGCGGCGGCCAAAAGCTCCATCTGCTCAACGTTAAAAGAGAACGCATATAAAGTCATGATGCGATGGTATCACACCCCATTACGTCTGTCTAAATTCGTCGGCGGGTATTCCCCGCTCTGCCCAAAACAGTGCGGGGAATCAGCAGACCTAGTCCACATGCTGTGGTCCTGCCCGAAGGTACTCCTGATTTGGGAGAGCATTAGAGCTTGGGCACAAAGTATCCTCGATTTAGAGGTTCCCCTGGACCCGTGGCTGTTCTTACTGGGCAGGCGGGCCCGGGGGCTGCCAAAATCGGCACACAAATTGGTGGCACATATGGCCACAGCCACTAGGTGCGAGATCGCAGCAGTGTGGATACAGCAAGATCTACCAGTCATCCCCAAAATCCGAAACAGATTATGGCAAGTTTGCCAGATGGAACAGTTGACTAGCTGGGTCAACTACTCTGGCCGAAATTTCTTAAAAGTGTGGGAGCCATGGCTTACCCAATCCGACATCCCCGGGGTAGATGCCAGCACAATTTTGCAATAATAAATACAAGTGCGTTCTCTGGTGACGGAGTGGAACATACTATAACATAGGCACGTGACAGGTAGGATCCCCTCGACTATTAAAACCAGAACCAAGAGGAGGAGTCGTCAGGTGTCTCAAAGAAGGGCGCAGCACGGACCGAAAGCAGATCTTCCACCACCGAAGAACACGATGGCAGTCCATTCCCTCCCCCCCTACCCCCCCTCCTTGTTGTTTATTCCCTCTGTTGTCCAGTCTTTGGTCAGGTGAGTCAGGTTTGTCTAGTCTTGTGAGTGCATGTTGTAAGTCCCTTGTTGCTTTTGAGTGATTTTACCCTTGATTGTGAGAGTGAAAAGGGTAAACCTCGGGGGGTTTCAAATTGTTTTATTATGGGATGTGGCATAACGTACCTGTTGTGAAACCCAATAAAAATCTTGAAGTTAAAAAAAAAACCACTTTAATAACAATAAAAAGGCAGCACTGCTCACACTTACAATTTGTGAGGGCAAACGTGCCGCTATCGAATGCCGTCCGTACCCTGTAACCAGCTCCGTGGGATTGAGGCACACACAGTCACGCGCCGATTGATGACGTCAGCGGCGCAGCGCCCGTAGCTTTCTCCCACACCAGAAGGAACACAGAGGGTGACCGGCTCACATGCACTGTACTAGGCTCCTCCTCCCTACGCGTTTTGTGACGATGTGTCACTTCCTCAGGGGATGTGGGAGCCTAGTACACTAGTGGCTTAAGTACTGCACCGACACACTTTATTCGAGCAAATACCCAGTATGTACCTGGCAGATACCTGGAATGCGCCGCTCCTCACCTCTGACAAGCCCCGTTGCGTTTGCCTTCCCAGCCTGGGTTCATGCCTGGCTGACGGGCGGCTGATCTGTTAAATGATAATAATTAGGATTTAATAGGCTGCAATGCTTCGCATGTCTACCAGATGGCATAAATTCATGAATTGTAATGCAGTATATATATATATACTGTGCAGTATTGCAGCCAGCGGGAATAAAATGCTTCAATCCCTGCCTGGAAAATACCTCAATGCACTCGGGCAGAAAACAGTCACAAACCTCAATACACCCGGGTATACCCGAATTCGTGGGACTAGCCGAGCTCGAATAAAGTGTGTCGCCAGTGTACAGGCAAGGAACAGATATCCGCCCCCAAATGGGCGGGGGTAATATGATTAAATTTGTGGTATCAGGACAAAAAACAGCTAACACACAGTGATATGCTGATGGGGTCAAATTGGTCCTAGATAACACTTATGACATTCAATTTACGTTAAAACTGAGTGACATTAACTCACTCCTTATAAACTTTAAAAACTCTGATAAAAATGAACACTCAATATTGGAATTCATACAGATACACAGAATGAAAGATATAGACATTATAATTCCCTAAGGATCCTTCAGGAATGATGCCAAATCAAAGTCTATGTTTAAGCCTAGAGGAGACAGGGTTTTGAGCACGTAAATCCAATAGCTCTCTCGTTTGCCCAACATGCCCAGCCTGTCTCCCCCACGCCAATTGGGCTTCAGATTTTCAATGCCCATGCAGGTTAGGCCTTCTGGATTTTGATTATGCACTAACTTAAAGTGATTGGAGACACTATGGGTCTCAAGCCCCCTCTTGATATTGTATATATGTTCGGCAAACCGCCGCTTGAGGGGTCTCCCAGTCCACCCTACATATTGCAACCCACATGGGCATGTTAGTCGTTTAGTGTCTTGTTAACAACTGTGTGCCTTGGTGATGTTTAATAGTGGGCACTGATAGTGTTCACATTAGCGCTATTATTATCTGGGTTCATTTGTCATCAGGTGAGCTTTTGCTCACCCTATTTCAATTTGCCTATTAACCAATCACATGATAGTGGCGCACTATATACACATCACCAGGCACAGTGCTGGATACTCTTTGACAAAGTACCTGGTGGGACGAAACGTGTCAGAGTTCGCTCTGTGGCAGATTTCTTGTGTATTATGCACCAATAAACAAACCTTTATTTTTATTGCGTGTGGACCTATTCATACCCCGGCGGCAGCAGTGAACCGCCTTTCTACTCTCTATTTTTGCCTGTCATTCTATCCAGGACTGTCTTTTGGATATGGTATTGTGACCATCAATTTCTAGCGCCGGGGACATTATCTTTGTGTATTTACAATGTTAATCAATATTTCATTTTTACCAAAGTGTTTTTTTTAAAATAAATAATAAATTACACACACACACACACACACACACACACACACACACACACACACACACACACACACACACACACACACACACACACACACACACACACACACACACACACACACACACACACACAGTACCTTCTCACAGCTCACAGCTCAGCATACATACAAAAAGCGTGCAGCACGTGCACGCGCGTTTCGCACAGGCACGTGTGCGCGCACGGCCGCACATTCTATAGAACAGGTATAACATTGTTTACTAGGCATATTATAATGCTGTGACGCATACATTCAGTGATCACACAGGCTTCTCCATATACTACGTCTATCATTCTCAAGCTCCCTAAAAGCTACTAAAACTGTAACAAAACTACTCAGTACAACAACAAGGTACGTCAGGGTACATCTTATCCCTATTTTTCTGTACAACAGAATATGTCTTATCACAATAATTCTGGGCGATGAGCCACAAGCATGACCATGAAATCTACTGACAGCAAAGCTCATTAAATTAACCTATTAATTCACACAAAATGGATACTGAGACAAGACATGACAGACAAAATCGATTCAGAAAAC